>NC_058134.1:28211699-28218951 GCF_016433145.1 Gracilinanus agilis
GAGAGGGAGAGGGAGAGGGAGAGGGAGAGGGAGAGGGAGAGGGAGAGGGAGAGGGAGAAGGAGAGGGAGAGGGAGGGAGAGAGAGAGTCAGAGAGACAGAGAGCAAGCTTGAGAGAGAGAGATTGAGACAGAGACAGAGACACACACAGATTGAAAGACAGAGAGAGAGAGAGGGAGAGATAGATAGAGAAAGAGAGAGAAAAAGAGAGAGAGACAAGAAAGAGAAAGGGAGAGAGAGAATTAAGATAATCTTAACATATATTTTAGGAAAACACAACATATTTTAGATTCAAGTTGAAAGAAAGGGTACATCAAGGATAGGCGGCACCTTGGGTTTAGCTTCCATTCTCGGGTCTACTGCTCATGACAATGGGGAAGTCACTTCAGATATCCCAGGGAATTGGTTGGATTAAATGATCTATAAGAACCTTTTCAGCTATAAATAATAACGCTTTAAGGTTCACAATGCAGCAAGTATGAAGCTCCATTAATCCTCACAATGATCCTGGGAGGTAGATGACATTATTATCCCCACATTACAGAAAAGGAAACTGAGGTACAGCAAAGTTAATTGACTCAGGGTTACACAGTTGGTTAATGTCTGGGGTAGGAACTGAACTCAGGTCCTCTTGACTTCCATGTCACTGTACTTATTGCTACCTCTCCATCACAACAAACTATCTGAGTGATCGCTAGATTGCTCTGATGCTACCAATGTAACCATTGATCTTCCTTGGGCCTTAGTTTCCTCACCTGTAAAATGATAGGTATTGAACCAGATGTCCACAGAGGTCCCTTCCATCTTCAATCTATGGTCCTATAATCCTTTGCTTCAACAGGCAGAAATGGCAAGATTCATTATGCCATTCCTTTTATCTGGCCCACAAGGAATTCTGCCCACCCTTCAGTGTACAGGAAAAGCTGTTCCTGCCTACCTCAGCCCAACAGGATCTCTGCTGTTCTTGAACCCCTCTTTGGAATATTTCCATTCACTTAGGATAAGCTGCCTCCAGTTACCTGTTTTGTCATTTCAGCTTAGTTCACAGCACCTAGCACACAGAAGGCACTTAAAAACATTGGTTGAATTGGATTTTTAATTCAGCAAACATTTATTCAGTGCCAGCTGTTTACAGGGCACTCTCCTGGTCTAGGGAGCTGCTTAGTTTAGACCTCACTCACTCACCCTTACGGAGTGTACAGCCTGGTAGATAGCTATAACATTCCCACAATACCTATAATATAAAACAATCCAGCTTCCAGTTACAAGTTGAGTGAATAGAATTTTGTGGTAAGGTCCAGTGGAGAAAGCTTATTCAAATGGAGATGTCAGTTGGGGAAGAAAAATGGGGGAAAACTCCAGGAGCGCTTTTGATAGTAGCAACCAAAAATATGTCTGTTTTGACTGCTGGGTGGGGGAACAGAGGTAGAAATCATATGAAAAATCTAAAGTAGATCTCTGTGCTTCTCCTGGGTAGGAAACTTATTGTTTTTAATTTAAAGGCTGTCATCGCTGCAGTGAGTTCATCACAAATCAGTTGGGCTCATGGATTTAGTGTCTCCCCTGAGTTATCTCAGGCTCATTCCATTGTTGATGAAGATCTCTCTCAAGGTGAAGAAGGGTGTCTAAGGAACAACATCCCATGATTGCAAGGGTTGCCCATTCAATGAGCTACACTCCCATTGGAAGTAAAGGAATATACCCATCTATGGATTTGTCAGAGTGGATAACAGCTAGATTTGGCATTGCAGGGAGGTATAATGTTTAAAATGGCGACCTTGGAGTCAAGGAAGATCCGGGTTTGAATCTCTGTCTGTACGACCCAAAACAAGTCACTTTATTTACAGATTGGTGGCACGGTGGATAGAGTGCTGGATCTGGAGTCAGGAAGAACCAAGTTCAAAGCCAGCCCGTGACCCTGAGAAAGTCAAATAACCGCTGCCTTCCTCAGTTTTCCTCAACTTCCAAATGGGATGCATAACAGCACCTACCTCTCAGAGTTATTATTAGGAAAAAATGAGATAATATTTGTATGGCACTTTGTAATCCTTTGAGTGCTAGATAAATGTTCATCATTATTTGTTTCTATGAACCTCAGTTTTTCCTCTATGTATGATGGGAAAATAGAAGGTATTTCACAAGGATGTTGAGATATGTCAGCCGTCGCTGGTGGGGTTGCTATTATTCATTATGATTGTCTCTATTATTATTATTACTTAATCTTCAGCTACCTCTCACTCATTGGAGGTCATTTCAGACCTTGAAGTATCTTCAGAAATGACTTAGAACCCAAACATAAATCCCAGAAACTCTGAAAAACAACTGAAAGCTATACAATCCTGTATGCTAATAGAATGTAAGTTCATTGAGAGCAAGAGCTGTCTTGTTCAGAAACTAGCAAGCACACAAGAGACTTCTGGGATGGAGGAAGATGGCAGGATGGTACACGGTACTGTCCACTTGTATGGTTTATTCTTATTAACCAAAAGGAACTTGTGCAGGCTTTAACTTCCAACATTTGGAACTCCCATTGTTCCTTGCATTTTATTGGCTTTAATGCTGCCTTCATTTAAATAACAAATTAGATAATAGATAATAAAATAAAAAAATATCAAGTAGGTAGTACAGTGCCTGGCACACTGTAGGTGCTAAATAAATGCTTATTCCCCATTCTTCTTCCTCTTTCCCTTATACTCCTGGGATTCTTGTGTAAGTGGTTCTTTTGCTTTGACAATGTTGACCCTAACCTCTCATTCTGCTGGAGTGACGGAGAATAATCCTCTCCTAGGGAAGGAAGAGCAGTGTGGAGCCGTAGGAAGAACACTGGATTGGAATCACTAGCCTTGGATTTGCCAGTCTCCTCCTTGAGTCTGTTTCCTCATCTGTCAAGTGAGAAGGTTGCCTAGATGACTTCTGGGGTCATCAACAACTCTAAATCTATCTAACACAAATTGGGCTCTAATTATAGAGGGGTCTTAAATGCCAGGCCAAAGAGTTTTTTTTTTAATCAGGAAGCATTCAGATTCAATTATACCTTTTATTTTTGAACCTAGGATTAAAAAAAATCAAAAGATATAAAAAATTCTTGCCTTCGAGATGCTTATAGTCTAATTCCCTTTAATACTTTTCTTTTTTGTTTTATTGTTTGTTTTTTTAATCGAAAGAACCCCTTGACAGATTCTAATTGCCATTTTGGGACTAGTGCTAAAGGTGGGGTGTGATGGTGGGGGCTGGGGTGATGGTGCCTAATTAGAGGAACGATTTAGGAAGATAATCTAGGGGTCCTGCTGGTGAGACTGGGATTCAGGGACAAGGAACGTCAAAACAAGGATAACGATTGAGCATATCCATAGAACACTTGAAGGCTTACAAGGTATCATGAACATTTTATCTCAAAGGACTGGCAGAAGCATAAGTATTATTACTGTCTAGGAGCCTCAGTTTCTTCATCTCTACAATGGAAAAATAGACGCTTTTCACAAGGTTGTTGATATAATTAAACAGATGAAGCAACTGAGGCTGAGAGGTCAAATGACTTGCCCTGAGTCGCTCAGTTAATAGAGGCAGTGAGATCTTAACTGAGCTTTTCTGCAATAATGATCTAATGAGACCAATTAGGAAGTTGCTCCATAGTCCAGAAAGGGGGAAGTAAAGGACTGAAATGGGATAAGCAGTGAGAAGGATGTAGAAGGGTTAAGTGACTTGATCAGGGTCACACAGTGTCTGAGGGAGGATCCTCAACTTTTATACTTATGACCTGTGTGACTATGCACAGGTCACTTAACTTCCCAGGCCTCAGTTGCCTCATCTGTAAAATGAAAGGGTGGAACTAGATGCCTTTTATGTCCTTCTCAGCCCCAGAATTCCAGCACCTTTTCATGATAATCTCATATTCCAATGCCTCTATTTGTCTAATGTTCTTTATCTTACATCAGGCTGCTTCATATCATATTTTTTCATAAGAAATTTCATATATTTCATAAGAACTAGACTGAAAGAAGATTCCTGGAATGGTCACTGTCTGGATTTGTGATACAAAATTCCTTTTTCTCTGATGAATTCCTGGGTAAGTTTCTTTATCTAATGATCTGAAGAGTGACAATTGGCATCTGTAGCATATATGGGCTATATTAGAAGCATTAAGGCTTTCAAAACCCTTTATATCCCATTTGAGCCTCAAAATACCCTCTGTAAGGTTAGTGTGGTCCCCATTTTGCAAATTAGGAAGCTAAGTTTCAAAGACATTAAGTGACTTTACTAGGGAGCATTTGAGATCTTCTGAAGCTATCATACTCCTCCCTCTACCACCAAACCTCTAAAATGCTCACTACTGTGGAAGGCACGAGGGCTTTAAATGTCCAAATCTAGCCTCAAAAATCTTCCGATATTTAAAAATAAATACTATTTTGGCCCCATTTTGAAGATGAGAACACTGAGTCTGAAAGTCACCTAGCTATTAAGTGCCAGAGACAAGTTTTGAACCTAAGTCTTCTAAAGCCATTACATACCCCCTCCCTGCCATTCCTGAGCTATTTTTTTTTTAAACCTTTACCCTCCATCTTGGAATCAATTATGTGTATTGGTTCCAAGGCAGAAGAAAAATAAGGACTAGGCAATGGGAGTCAAGTGACTTACCCAGGATCACACAGCTAGGAAGTATCTGGGGTCATATTTGAACCCAGGACCTCCCGTCTCCTGGTCCTGGCTCTCAATCCACTGAGCCACCCAGCTGCCCCCCAACCCCCAAGCTTTTAAAAACTATCCATTGCCCTGAAGGACATGACTAAGCTGGTCTCAACCCAGATCTGGCTGTGAGTCTAAGACTGGAAAACTATGGAACTTGAGAGTTTAAATCAGGAGAGCTACTTCCAGTACTTCTGAGAAACAAAGGAGCTGTCTGTTCTAGAACCAGTTACACCCAGGCAAATGTAAGTAGATGCACCTACATGGATATGTGTATGTTTATATATACACATGTAACACATAAACACCCTAGATGGCCCCCATGTGTGTCTGTACACACACATACACACATAAATGCATGTGTACACCTATAGAGATACATCTATGCATAGATAGGGGTGAATGTGTGGGCATTATATAGCTCTACACTCTATAGATGCCCAGACACAGATATATGTGCCTATGTGGCGATGCCCTCTCTATCTTTCTAGATCTGGACGTGATGTCCCTACATAGAGGAGACACCCATAGTGTACGTACGTACACACGGATGTCCTTTCCCTTGTTGGATCTCCTGCCGTAGCCCCAGGACATGAGCCTACCGGGCTCTAGGCTAGAAAAGCCACTTATAGCTCAAGCTTATTTCATTCCCCCCATCTTCCTCAAACTCCCCAAGACACTCCGAAGCAACTTGAAAAAGAGACCACACAACCTGCCTCTCTTTGTGAGGAGCTGCCAGACTGAAAAAGCCCAGAGAAGAGGTGAATGGTGGATAGAGAGTCAGCCCTAGAACCTGGAGGTCCTGGGACCAAAGTCCCTTCCTTTCAACATCTCTTGTCCTGGTGACCCTGGGCAAGTCACTCTCAGTGTGTCCAGGTAAATTCCCGAGACTTAATTTGTAGAGACCTACAAAGGTGATTTCCCGTCATGGATGAGCTCACAGGTCCAGTCAAAAATAAACAAATAAAGGGAACGATGCCTTCTGGGGAATAATTCTAGGTCCTGTGCTGATTTTGAGGTAGGAACTCACTCACATTATGGCATCCAGTGACCCCGGTTCTCTGCAGTCCCTGGAATAAGACCTTCTCTCTCCTAATTTCAATCCGTTTCTGACTTTCTCCTCCCATCTGGGACTTTGATCTTCCTAGCTTCTTCAAATCTCAAAGTTCTACAAGATGCCTTTCCCAGCCCTCCTTAACCATGTTAAAAGGATAAAGGGGGAATGTAGGTTGATGGAATGTAGGTTGGTTTGAGTGAGTTAATAAACTAACCCCCAAGAAACTCCCTTCCCCTCTGGGCAGAGTGCTGATGGCTGTCCTCTGTCCCAGACTACTTCTCTAATTCCACCTACAGCCATAGTCCCTTCCCTCTGAGACCCTTCCTCAATAATCCTGTCTGCATCTTGTTTGTGCATAGTGTTGTCTCCCCCATTTGACTGGGATCTCCTAGAGATCAGGGATCCTTTCTGGTCTATCCCCAATATTTGGCACAGTACCTGGTATATAGTCAGTGCTTAATAAAAGCTCACACACATACAGATCAAATCTGGTTGGGCACATTTTTAATATGGAGAATTTTCAAGACACTTCTCAATAGACAGGACAAATTTTCATATGTCTTCAATGGCCCTAGTTTGTTCTCTGTGTCTATGGAAATAGGTAGACAACATGGCGCCTGGGTACAGTGAACCAGGACCTTACCCAGTGCCTGGCTGGCAGATGCTGTTTGATTGATTGTCCTGGGTTCAAACCTCAGGTTTACATGTCGCTGTGTCAACCTGGCCAAGTCCTTTGACATTTCAGGGTCCTGGTTTCCTGATCTATAAAATCAGGGTGGGGAGGCAGGACGAGTAGATGATGTCTGAGATCCCTTGCAGTGAGTTACAGTCCTACGTCTACAAAAATGCACTTCCTCTCACTGAGGTCACCATTGTTGTTGGGTCCTATATAGTTTCAGGGGCAAGGGTAGCTTCTGCCTGCAACTCTAAGCTAAAGTGACTTTCTGAAACTGAAGAGTAAATTCTCTTTTCTAGAAAGCCGTATTTCCATTTCTATTTAAAGCGACAAACCAAAAAGAAGCCTTTTCCATTTCCTTTGGAACCAGAAAGGATTGCTCTGTCTGGTAATGGAGCAGGAAGTGGCACGTAATGGTGAATGGGCATGGGCTCTAACCGAAATGCCTCTAATGGGAGCTGTTCTGTGAATGGTTCAGCCTCCAGCAGAGGGAACTTGAAGTCTCTTTATACAATTTCTTCCCTAGCAACACGCATAATAGATTGTGATTTCTGAAATTTCTCCCACAATTTAAATCAAGTGCTTTTCAAAAGAAACATACTACATCATGATTCTAATCTGAAAACATCCTCTATCTCAGAGTTGGAAAAATTTCTGCCCAGGTAAGCGCACGCTCTCTCTCTCTCTCTCTCTCTCTCTCTCTCTCTCTCTCTCTCTCTCTCTCTCTCTCTCTCGTTCTCTCTCTCTCTCTCTCTCTCTCTCTCTCTCTCTCTCATTGTCTCTCTGTCTCTCCTCTGTCTCTCTCTCTGTCTCTCTGTCTCTCTATCTCTCTGTCTCT
>NC_058134.1:28221824-28237171 GCF_016433145.1 Gracilinanus agilis
TCTCTCTCTCTCTCTCTCTCTCTCTCTCTCTCTCTCTCTCTCTCTGTCGCTCTGTCGCTCTGTCTCTCTCTGCTCTACAGGAGCATGTGGTGAACCATTATCAGCCTGGCTTCACTTCATCACTTTTCATCATCAGCTTTTTCATCTCCAAAAGAGCACAGGAAACCATGATTGCCTGGGAGCTGAGCCCCAGCAGCCACCGTCTGCCTGGCAAGAACCATGAAGACAACTGAACATTTCTGAAAAAGTCTGACTTGGCCCAGCAATGGTCATGTGGCTTAAATCTTTAATAAGGCAGTCCTAGGGTGGTGAGCCTTGTTTCAATATTGAATGATCTGGACTGGAGGATGGGGCCACAGAAGAGGCAGACAGACACCTGTAAGCAGACTCCTGGATCCTATTTTCCTGTCGGTGAGATCTGTGTCGTTTCCAAAATTCCACAGGTTTAATCTGGAAACTCTGCCCTCATCCATGGAAACTTGCAGAAATTCAAAACAAAAAAGCTCTCTCTCCACTGGAGACTTTGGGGCTAATTCAAATACTGCAGACAAAATGGAATCAGCCAGATGAAGCTCCAGAGACAAAAGGAAAAAAAAAAAGGAGCCTCAGAGAGGTGATGGATGCCTCCAGTGTTCTAAGGGAAGTGCCAATGGTTCACAGATGCATTGGAGTCAGAAGACCTGAGTTCAAGTCCTGCCTCTGTGCAACTAGGGTCAAACCATTTAACCTCAACAGGCCCAAGTTATTTTGTAAAATGGAGGGAGGGTTAGACTGGATGGACTTATGAATTGAAGTCAGGAGGACTTGGATTTGAACCCACTTTGGATACTTCCTAGCAGTAGGTAGTACTACTACTAGAGTGCCAGGACTGGAGTCAGGAAGAATCATCTTCCTGAGTTTGAATCTATCCTCAAACACTAGCTAAGTGACCTGTTGGCCTTAGTTTCCTCATCTATAAAATAAGCCGGAGAAGGAAAGAGCAAACCATTCTAGAATCTTTGCCAAGAAATCCCCATGGAGAAAGGCCATGGGGTCCTGTAGAGTCAGGCATGACTGAAAACGACTGCACAACAGCAGTGTGACTGCACAAGTCATTTAACATCGAGTTTTTTCATTTGTAAAATGAGTAGATCGAATTCAATAAAATCTATGGATCCTTGAAACTCTAAATATAGGTGATAGAGACTGGACCTGGAATTTCATGATCAGTTCCATTAAAGAAAATTCCCTTTTTCCAATGGTGGCTAATATATTTTCTGCAACTAAAGGCTGAGAGGGCTGCCTCAAGACCTGAGGTAAAGGGACTTGTCCAGCTGCTACGTGCCAGTCTTCCTGACTCCTGGGCTGATTCTATATTCACTGTGTCTCAAATCTATGATCCTATAATGACCATAATATTCATGACACATAAGTATAGTTAGCCCTTATTTACAAATGAGGAAACTGAGGCCCAGAGATGTCAGTAAGAGTCAGAGAGGCAATGAGGTGAGGAAGATAGAGACTTGTCTCAGAGAGTAGCCACTGAATGAAGCCACAACAACCTTGTAGTTCTATGAGATAAGTGCTATTAGTATCCTCATCTTACACAGGAGGAAACAGAGGCAGGCAGACATAAAGTGACCCATCTAGGATGACAAAGCTAGCATTGGCTTTTCTACATTTGACTTTGTGACCCTGGGAGAGTCACTTCGCTTTTCCATGTAGCAGACAACTCTGCAACTGTCAGTTGTTCATCTGCATTGACAGAGAGAGATTCTACATTATCTAAGCTAGTGAAATGATGGGTCTTCCCCCAACTCCCACCCTGATACTGTTAGTCTTTCTCTTCAATTTGAAATAACAGCAGACATTCACCTAATAATTTAACATTTACAAAGTTCTTTCTTCCCAGAGATTCTTTGTGAATATCAGCATCCCCATTTTAAAGATGAGGAAACTGAGACACAAAAGTCAAGGGGTTAGGAAGCTTTACAACCAGGAGTTGAGCCCAGATTTCTCCAGTCCTAATCAAATGTAATTAGTACACCACGTCCTCGTTTAACTACTCTCCCTTGTATGCTTTTGCTTCAACTCTATTGTTTTAGAAAGCAGCCACACACATTAGCCAAAGCCAATATGCGTTCGGTGCCTTGGTGGCCAATATGGTCTTCCTGAAAAAGGCTGCTTGGAATGGGTCCTGCAGCATTATTGAGGGCCAGTAACTCACTGGCATCACAGCGTGTCAGCCTGGGCAAATGATGGCTGTTCTGTGGCTTTTCCATTAGGTTTCTGGATAGCTCCATCATCAAGATGAGACAGTCTACATGGCGTGGGCTGGCTGTGCCAGGAGAGCCAGCATTTGTCAGCAAGGTGAGAGAAGCTGTTATGCACCAACGCGGTGTGTCCATCGACCGCGGTCATACGCAGGCAAGTTGGCTCAAGACAGCAAGACTTTAGGAAGCACCTGTGATGTTCATGGTTCACACTGCCTGGAGCAGATCTTTACCAGTCACTTATTTAATTTATTTTTTATTTCATTTCATTTCATTTATCTACTCACCTCTCTATTTGTTTATTTATCTGTTTGTTCATTCATTCATTCATTTATTTGTTTGTTTGCTTGTTTATTTATTTGTTATTTGTTATTTTATTTATTTTTTAAACCCTGACCTTCCATCTTAGGTGAACCATGTGTATTGGTTTTGAGTCAGAAGAGTGGAAAGGGCTGGGGCGATGGGAGTTAAGTGACTTGCCCAGGCTCACACAGCCAGGATGTATCTAAAGCCAGATTTGAACCCAGGATCTCTAGGCCTGGCTCTCTATCTATGGTGCCACCTCGCTAACTCCTACAAATCTTTTTAAATATATTCCCCTGATATAGACTCGAAATGGCCACACCAATGCAACTATCAATAATATGGAAATAGGTCTTGATTGATGACACATGTTAAAACCAGTGGAAATGCATGTTGGCTATGGGGGGGGGGGGTTGGGAGGGTGAAGGGGAAAGTGAGAACACGAATCATGTAACCATGGAAAATTTTTCTAAAAAATAAAAAATAATAAATATATTCCCTTATTGGAGCCCCATAACCATCCTTTGGGGTAGGAGATACCAAGATTTTCATCCTTATTTTACAGATGAACAAGCTGAAGCTCAGCAAGGTTTTATGCATTGCCTGAGGACACACAGGTAGTGAGTGCCAGAGATGAGATTTAGAACTATGTGTTCCTGACTCTAGGTCCAGCATTAAACTGGGATGCTGATCCCACTGCAAAGACCCAAGTGAATTTGGCCATTATGGGGTTCATTGGACCAAGCAGACAACCAGTGTAAATAACACCGGCCTCTGTGGGAATACCTGAGTCTGAATGGGGCTAAAGGCAATCCTTCTAGGTCATGTTCCTACTTGGGAATGGTGGGGGGAGTCTTTTTTTTGGAAGTTTGCAAAGGGTTTTCTTTTTCTTTTCTTTTCTTTTTTTTTAATGAGTAGAATTTATTTACAAATGTCTCAGCCCTTCCCTCCTCTCTTTGGATCATAGAAGGCATCATCCAGGATATACATATATGTTTATGTGTGTGTATATATGTAAGTATAAATATAATGTCTTTCATGATTCCATTTTTCAGTTCATTCTGTGGAGGAGGGGCATCTTTTCTATGTGCTCATATAGCCATACTAAGAAGTCACAGTAGAGATGAACAGAGATCCACTTCTCTTTTTGTCCAAGTAAGGCACAGCTTTGAATGAAAGCACCAAACTGAGGACGACATTCAAGAAACTCCCTCCTCCCCGGCCCCCCCCCCCAAAAAAAATGCTTAATTAAGGCAAGGCTTTTCTCCTTTTTATGTCATGGGCCCCTTTGGCAATTGGGTAAAGTATGTGGATCCCTTCCCAGAATGCTTTTAAATATATAAAATAAACAAATAACAAATAGGATTCTAAAAGGAAATCATTATATT
Source organism: Gracilinanus agilis (assembly GCF_016433145.1). NCBI lineage: Eukaryota > Metazoa > Chordata > Mammalia > Didelphimorphia > Didelphidae > Gracilinanus > Gracilinanus agilis. The sequence continues at coordinate 28,225,768 of NC_058134.1, forward strand.
GAAATACAATTCACAAACATACACACAGAACATACATGTATATGTGTGTATAGTGATACATCTATATATGCATGTATATATGTATATATGTACATGCTTATCGCTAAATAGATAGCTAGATGTAAAGATAGGTAGGTACATACATTCATTTACATAGCTAGATACATAGATGTACAGACAAGATACATAAACAAATAGGATATATATATATGTGTATATATATATATGAGAGAGATGGAATAGACAGCAACAGAGAGAGATGGACAGAAAGACAGACAAATAGGTAGACAGAAAGACTGACAGACAGATAGATACATGGATGAATAGATAATAGATATAGTTACATGGATGGATGGATAGACAGATGTTAGACAGATAGACAGACAGATAGATACATGGATGGATAGATAGATAGATAGATAGATAGATAGATAGATAGATAGATAGACAGATGGACAGATAGATGGATGGATGGATGGATAGATAAATGAATAGACAGATAGCTGTTAGATAGATAGATACATGGATGATAGATGGACAGAAGGATGGATAGACAGATAGATGGATGGATGAATGGATGGATAGACAGATGTTAGATAGGTAGACACACAGACAGACAGACAGACAGATGGACAGACAGAAACACAAAGACCCCAGGTAAGAATGCCTAGTATGGGTATGAGGTAAGTAGGAGACTTCAGGATGGATAAGTTAAGGTCTGTCTGTAGCATCCAAAATCATAGAATTTCAGCATGGATTGCATGGGTTTTCCAAGGCCATATAATCCAAGAGGTAACTAAAGAATCCTCTAAACCCATTATGGACATGGAAGCTTTGCTCGAAGACCACCAGTGAATGGAAGCTCACTACCCCTAAAGGCAGCCCACCTCACTCTAGGATGGCTCGGTTAGGAATATTTGTCTTACATCAATTGCTTCTGACTATTCCCTCTGGAGCCAAGGAGAACAAGTCTGATCTCTCTTCCACAAAGTAGGGCTTCAAACATTATTTGGTATCCCATCCCTAGCCAAATGCCCCTAGTTTTCTCAGCTGAATCTCATGTGGTATATTCTTTAGGACCTTTCCCTGTCCTGATTGCCCTCCTCTGGGCACTCCTCATCCATCTATCTATCACTGACTCCTAAATCATGGCAGAACCAATCAGAATAACTCAGAAGTGGTCAGACCAGGGCAGAGTGGCAAGCCTCCAAATAGCACGCCTGATAGATTTGCTCTGTCCCTAACTGACTTACAAAGCCCCTCTTTGTGATCATTTCTTTCCTGTAATGTATATATCACCAGAAATGGATTTTTAGAGTGATGATCTACCTTTCTTTGTATCCCCAAAGCTCAACATCATGACTAAGTACATAGCAGATATCAATTAACCAGTCAGCAACACTTATAAGCACCTGTTATGTACCAAGCACTATGCTAAGCCCTGTACATAGAAAAATAAAAGACAGTCCCTGCCCTCAAGGAGCTTATGGACTAATGAGAGAGACAATCTACAAAGAGATATGGACAACAAGCTCTAGACAGGAAAAATTAGTATCAGTCAACAGAGGGGAGGTATTAGGGTTTTAAAGGGGATTGGGAAAATCTTCCTGGAGAAGATAGCATTTTAGCTGGGACTTGAAGGAAATTGGGGAAGCTCAGAAAGGAAGATAAGGAGAAAATTCCAAGCATGAGTGACAGACAGAGAAATGCCCAGAGCTTGGAGAGGGAGGGTCTTGCTTAAAGAACAACAGAAGGATGTGTCATAGATTGCAGGGTATATGGTGGGTAGAGGGGAGCCATGAGGTATAAGATGACTGGAGAGGAGAAAAAAGCTCAAGGATAATCCAGTCCACAAGCTCATTCCCAAAGAAGAGCTGAAAAAACCATGTTTCCCTGCCTTCTTCATAAACCTGGGGGGACTATGAGTGTGCAGTATTGCCTATTTAATCAGATATACATGTGGGGTCTGTTGGGTTTGCAGAGTTGCTTTTCTTTCTTTTTTCTTTTTTTAATAGTTGAGCTCAGGCAGAGAATTTCTGCCAACTAGGAATTTGATCTTCCTACTTAGCTGACACCATAAAGAGAAGATGAAACAAAGGAAGGAACAAGTTTTTATTTTTGAAAGAAAAAAGGGCATCATGACAACTGGTAAATTCCTGGAAACCAATCATGTCTTCTAACTTCCACTTTGGGATCTCCAATGAACTCATTTAATCCAATTCAACAAACACTTATTAAATATCTGCAATGTACAATGTATACTCTACACACTGTGTAGACAAAGACAGAAGAAATGACCTTAAGAATTGGAAGAGCTCTCAAATCCATTTTACAGATGACAAAATGGAGTCCCAGACAGGTCTTTGTAGCCTAAGAACTGGAAGGGTCCTCAAAAGTCATCTAATTCATACTTTCCCATTTTACAGGTGATGAAATTGAGGTCCAGAAAAGTTTTAGTATCTTTGATCTAGAGGAGGAAGGAAATCTCAGAGGCTATCTAGTCCACCTCCTTCTTTTTACAGAGAGGAATCCTGAAGCCCAGAAAGGTTTTAATATCCTAGACATAGAGCTAGAAAGGACCTCAAGGCCATCTAATCCAACCCCATAATTTTACAGATGAGGAATCTGAGGCCCATGGACACATGGAGGTTCATGTCAGAGGAGGGATTAGATCCCAGGTCTTTTGATTCCAATGTCAGAACTCTTTCCATTCTACCACACTACTCCAAATGCTGTCCTCAAGAGTTGTACATCCTACTGGAGCAAATAGAATTTCGTGCTGGACAGCAAATCCTTATATTATCTCATAATTCACAAAATTGCCATAGATTTTACTAGAAACCAATCTGTTTCCCTCCACTTATGAAATGTGTAGGTGTCTTACTTGTATTTTTCATGCCCTATCTCTCTTCAGTCACTTGAATACAATGCAATTACGCAGTTAGAAAACTCAGAGAACCTTCGAGCTGAGAAGGTGGAGAAGTGGGGCTCACCTGGCAAGCCCACAGGGAGCAGCTCTTTAACGTCCCATATTGGAGGCCCATATTTCTCCATGCTGTTGTTCCAACATGCAGTAACACCCCTGGTGACAAAAGAGTTCTGAAGCTTTCAGAAATCTAAGAGGGCTTTAAAAAACCCCGAAAACCAGATTCATCCCACAATTAAAAACTGTCAATATAGATTCCTCGTTGCACAATTGACATACCAACTGTTTCCTAAGTGCTGCAGGCTCTTCAGATCCCCCACCCACACACTCTGAATTCATCTGCATGGATGTATGAATAAAGATGAAGAGAGTTCCGAGCAAACGTTCCGTTCGTTCTCTCGTTCTAAACTGGGAAAAACCACAGGAGCCCTTCTTAGTAGTGACTGAGTTACATGTCACTAAGGAAAACCAAGACGAGCAATGGTTTTTAATCCCAAACAGCCAGATCTCCCTTCTAATATGATTCTTGGGAGAGACTGCTTTGAAGTTGGCAGAACTCATTTAGATATGGGATGTTCTAGCATATATGTGAAAATAAAAATCAATGGTATTACATTAGAGTTATACTTTACCCTTTAAGGCCCAGTCTACTCAAGATTAGCCTTATGTTGTTGTTGAGTCATTTAAGTTGCATCTGACTCTTTGTGATGCCCTTTGGGGTTTTCTTGGCATAAATACTGGAATTGTTTGCCAATTCCTTCTTGAGATTATTTTATAGGGGAGGAAACTGAGACAAACAGGGTTAAGGGATTTGTCCAAGGTCACACAGCTAGTAAGTGTCTTAAGTCCAAATTTGAACTCATGAAGATGAGTCTTTCTGATTCCAAGCCCTGAGCCACCTAGCTACCCTTACCTTTGCTTTTGCCCTTGCCTATCAATCAGCTCTTTACATAGTTCCTGGCACATAGTAGAAACTTAATAAATGCTGGTTGAATTAAATAAGCATTTATTAAGAGCCTTCTATGTTCTGGGAACACTGTTGGGTGCTGGGCATACAAACACAAAGTGAGATACAGTACCTATCCTCAAAGAGCTTTCATTTGGAGCTTTCCCCTTTGACTATTGTCTAGTGGAGGAGGACATTATCCTAAGCACACAGGAAAGTCACTTCTAATCCTTAGGCCTCAGTTTCTTCATTTACAAAGTAAGGAAATTGGCCTGGATCAAATTTCTTAATTGGTGCTCACAAAGTTATTTTTTATAATGGCCAATAACTAATTTTTCAGCAGATTTAGTTTCATTTGTAATCTTGGGTACTTTCTTTTGTGCTTTTATAATCATGATTCTGAGAATTGGCTCATAGACTTCATCCACCTGCCAGAGGAGTCCTCTTGACTTGACTAAGAACCTCTGGTCTAGATGATCTCAAAGCTGCCTTTCATCCCCTCCAGTTCTATGTGCAGGAGGAGTGGACCACTATGCTCACTAAGGTTACTTCCAATTAACTATATTACAAGGATTTATTGGCCTCTGATCCATAACTCACATTTATACAGTACTTTATAGTTTACAAAGCCCTTTTCCTTCCAACAACCCAAGTTATTCAAGTCACTGATCAAATTTAGCAGGTATTTACTATGCACTTACTCAATGGGCTATAAGAGGCCTGGATTAAAATCTAAATGTTGCATGTATGTCAGTCGTGGAAATGTGAAAGGTCCTAAGTCCCTACTATAGGAGGCTGAAGGAAATGGGAACACAGAAGAGAAGATTTAGCCCTTCTGCATCTAAAGGTATGTCACATTGAAGAGATCCTAGAATTATTCTGCTTGGAAACAAAGGGCAGAACAATGGGTGGATGTTACAAGAAGTCTTTTGGTTTTGATGCAAGGAAAAACATCCTAGCCATTACAGCTGTCCATAATTGATACATGGTCAAAGGACAGGAACAGCCAGTTCCCTACAGAAGAATTTTGAACTATTAACAGCCATATGGAAGACTCCTCCAAATCACTCATGATAAGAGATGGAAATCTTAACAGTTAGAGCTGTCCAAAAGGCGATGAGCTTGCTAATAATGCCTAGCATTTACATAACACTTTTAAGGTTTGAAAAATGTTTTATTTATGTTATCTCATTTGATTCTCACCACCCTGAGAGGTAGGTGCTATTATTATCTCTATTGTATAGATGAGGAAACTGAGACACAGGGAGGTTGAACGATTTGCCAAGAGTCACACAACTAGTAAGAACTCAGGTCTTTCTGACTATTAGACCAATCCTATATTCTCTGTGTGCCTAGCTGCCTCTGAAAGATAGTAAGTTCCTCTTATTGGAGTTCTTTAAGCAGATCCTGGATAACCATTTGTATGATATGTTGTAGCGGTGACTCTTGCCCAGATGTTGATTGGCTTAGATGGTTTCTGAGGTCTCCCCTTGCCCTAAGATTCAGTTATTAATTGTGAAATAGGCATACAAATGATGGTGGAGTAAATGGAAGCATCGTTGATTTTGTTATCAGTCAGTATATGTCCAAAAGGCATATAGGGAGAAAAATCACACTTGGCTAATATGGTATGGATAGCTAATATGGTATAGCTGTACAAGGATGCTATCATCAAACACAACCAGCCATCTCTCTGTCTCTGTCTCTGTCTCTCCTTTTCTCTCCCTACTCCCTGCCTCTAGAATGAAAGATTGATAAAGCCCTTATTAAGTACTTACCCTGGGTCCAACAGCGTACTAAGTACTGGGAATACAAATACAAGGTAAAAAGAAAGGCAGACCCTGCCCTCAAGAAGCTTACAGCTTTTTAGAGGAAGACAACCCATAAAAGGCAAAGGAAGATGGAAGGAAAGGGAAGTAGCCTTGTAGGGTACAAAGTGTAAAAGTCTAAGGAATCAGGAGCAAAGCCATTGATCGCCTTCCTACATGGCAGTTCTGAGTAGGAATTCACCAATAAGAGGAGGGGACCACAAGGGCAGACATATCTCCAGGGAGAAAAGGCTTCTGGAACAAACAGCACTTAGATTCCAAAATGAGGAAAAGGTTATGTTCCAAACAGATGTACATACCTGCCAATGTATCTATAGATAGGATACCAAGGAATTCACAGTGAATAGAAGTTAGCAAAATAACAATATGATAAATAATAATAACAAAATAATAATAACATTCCTATGATGCCTCATGCTTTAAAAAAGTTTTATTTATTATCTCATTTGAATCTTACAATAACTCTGATGGTAGAAAGTAACATTTATTTTCTCTATTTTACAGTCTATAAATTAACAAACATTTGTTAAATGCCTACTATATGCAAGATACTAAGCTAAGTGCTGGGAATATAAATCCAAAGCAAAAATAGCCCCTGCCCTCAAGAAGCTTGCATTCTAATGTGGGACATGACGTGTATAGAAATACACCGGGTTGAGAGAGAGAGTATCTTTAGAAGGGAAGGCTCTAGCAGCTGAGGAAGAGTGCCCATGGCTTCCTGAGGAAGGTGGTGTTTAAGCTGAGTCATGAGGAGAGCCGTCTTAGAGGGAGAGCCAAGGAGATGGCATTTCACATTCATGGGAACTCAAAACTGTTGAAATGGAAGGTGGCATGTTGGGGCTGGCAAGTGGGCCAGTCTATAGCTGGACTGGAGTTGTGGAGAGAAGTAATTCATATGATAAATCCAAGAATCAAAGACCCAGAGCTAAGAAGAATATTAGGGATTATCTAGTCCAAACTACTCAATTTACCGCTAACTTGCCTAAGCTCATGTAGCATCAGAGGTGGAAGCTGAATCCAAGTACTCTCACACTAGAATTCATTCTATTGTATTAGTAGAGAAATACAAACTGAGCAGTTCGTATTTGATACTAAAGGTAATAGGGAGCCACTGCAGTTTCATTAAGCTGTGGGGAGGGCAAGGGGGGAGGCATTCATGGAAGGGTCAGACCTTTCCTTCAGGAGAAAAGACACCAAAATGTAGAGAGGTTAAATAAAAAGATGCTAGTCAAGATTGTAAATAAGCATCAGAAGTGAGATTCAAACCCAGGTCTCTCCTGACTCTGAATGTTGTTTTATTTGTACTCCACAATGTTGCCTTCAGAATTCAGGTTAACATTGATGGCTTAGGTTCCCAGGAGAGCCCAAGCTATAACTATACTATAGTACTATCAATAATACTAAAGAACTGAGCCATGATTGAGACACTTAAGGCGTACAGTGGACAGAGCACTAAGTCTGGAGTCAGAAAGACTTGAGTTTAAATCTGACCTCAGACATTTATTAGCTGTATATGATCCTTAGTAACCTCTGTCTGCCTCAGTTTCCTCTACTATACAATGGGGAAAATAATGGTACATCCCTCCCAGGGTTATAGAAGGAGGCAAAATGAGATATTATTTGTAAAACAAAATGCTAACTTTTAGAACCTAGAGTGGTTTGCAGGCTAAAACATATCCCTTCTCTAGTTGCCACATCTAGTTGCCACATCTGCCCTGGCCTAATAATGAGGAGAGCTTATTCTGGGAATTCTGTCCAGGGCTCTGGGACTGTGGTCTCTCTGTGGCTGGGGAATTGGGTTTAGCATTAAGAACAATGGTTCCCAAACTTTTTTGGCCTACCACCCCCTTTCCAGAAAAAATATTACTTAGCTCCCTGGAAATTAATTTTTTTAAAATTTTAATAGCAATTAATAGGAAAGATAAATGCACCTGTGGCCATCACTGCCTCCCCTGGATCACTGCAGCACCCACCGGGGGGCGGTGGCGCCCACTTTGGGAATCACTGATTTAGAGGAAAGTGTTACAGGGGCTCCAAGGGTGACAAAGCGCCTAGGGTGGGAAGGAAACAGTTAGCATCCATCCACAGCAATCACAATAGTGTTGGTGAAAACTCCAGGGGCCGGGCAGCTAGGTGGCACAGTGGACAGAGTACTGGATCTGAAGTCAGGAGGACCTGGATTCAAATTTGGCCTCAGATATTCCTTGGCTGTATGATCTAGGCAAGTCACAACCCCAGTTGCTTAACCCACACCACTCTTCTGTCTTAGAACTGACATTAAGATAGAAGAAAGGGATTTTAAACCCAGAAAAAAAGCAGAGCCCAATGGCACAGGAATCAGGGCAGAGGCAGGGGCCCTGATGGCAGCCAGGGTCTGCCAGGGAGCAGAGAGAGAGGTGATGAAAGGATGGCCATTCATAGCTGTTGGTCAGTCACAAGTCAAGGGTTCCTAAACTGAAGTGTTGCCATAGACTCAAAGCTTCTCAGGGTCAAGTTCAGATCTGGCCTGCCACAAAGAATACAAAAGCTGAGCAAAGGATTCATCTGAGACCAGAGCTTTCAAATACCCGGCAATTACCAGGTACCCCTACCTACCAGGGCTGAGTGAGTCAAGCAGACTGGGAACTGGAGGCCAGGCCAGAGGTCTCACCTCCACTCAATGGGAAAAGAAAGCCCTGGGAATTCCCTGCCTCACCTGAAAAGCTCTCAACTGTGTTCGTCTGACAATTTCCTGAAAAATGAACATGATCAAAATGAATCTGAAACTGAAAAGAAATAAAGGAGAATAAAAATAGCAAATGGAAGTCTGGGTTTTGATATGGCCTGAAAATCTCCTGCTGTTTCCTGGTCTTTTCATACAAATTCCCTTTCTGAGCTATAAGGCAGTCATTAGCCAAGATCCAACCTAATAACAGTAGCCAGTATTTCTGTAATGCTGAAAGGTATCTAATGGGCTTCCCCCCACCCAAAAAACTCTATCATTGATCCTTGTAAGCCTGGCAAAGTAGCTAATAGGGTTACATTGTCCCCATCTTATGGAAAAGGAAACTGAGGTTCAGAGACATTAAAAATGATTTACTCTACCTGTGCACACATCACTCGAGTGTTGGACACAGGATCTGAACCCAGATCCTGCCCATTTCCAAGACCAGAGATCTTTCCACTATACCAAGCTCTCCTGGTATAGAATGGAAACTCCTCCTTGGGTTATGAAAAAATCAAGGGCAGATACTGTTTCAGGATTTGTCTTTGTATCACCAGCAGCAAGCACAGTGTATGATACAGAGTAGGTATATAATAAATGCTTATTGATCCATTAATGGGTTATTAATACAAATATTTTCAAAGTTGAGAGTTAATTTCCATGGCATATTTTTTAATATAATGTATGTAAGAGTCTATGGACCAAGTCTAATTCTCTCACACATCAACAGCCCCACCCCTTACTGATGATTACTGGAAAAGTATTTATGTGTGCTCCATCAGAATGTCCTTGGCAGAGGTGGGGAGGGAGGAATGTCCAGACTTCTGAAGTCATTTGTATGCAGAATTCTTAGCACTGGGACTCCTCCAGCAATGTAGATTGCAATTTGTCTATAAATAAGCACTTAGTGTTGCCCATAGCCTAGAGAAGGTAAGGGACCTGCTCTAATCTCAAAGGCAGGATTTGAATGCAGGGCTCTATCCATTCTGCCACAATGACTCTCACCTGGATGTCAAGAGAAAAGGACAGTAAAGCACAGAGGACCCAAGAGGGAGAGGTTCTAGTTCTGTTACTTGATTCCTGTGTCACCCTAGGCAAGTCACTACCATTCTCTAAGACTCAATTTCTTCAACTGTAAAATGAGGGACTTGGTGTAGGGACATAAAAAATGTTTTTAGGGTCTCATAGATACCAAACTATTTATAGCAGCACTTTGTATCATACCAAGGAACTGGAAACAAAGAAGATGCCCATTGCCTGGTGAACAGTTAAACCCTCATGTTTATAGTACATAAATGAGATAGAATGTTACTGTGGGGTCAGAAATAAGGAATGTGATAAATACAGAGAAACACTAGAAGACTTAGATGAACAGATACAAAATGAAGTAAACCCAGGAAAATAGTGTGTATGTTATCTAAAATAACAGAATAATAACAAATCAACCAAAATTGAATCCCATGTAATTATAATGATCAAGATTGGCCCTAACTATGGGAGGGGGGTGGGAGGATGGGAGAGAAAGAACATGAATTCTGTAACCATGGAAAAATATTCTAAATTAATTAATTAAAAAATTTAAGACTAAAAAAAAAGATTGGCCCTAAAAAAGAACAATGAAGATGAATTTTCCTTCCTTCTTTACAAAGGTGGGGGGGACCATGGGCATGGAACCTTGTATATAGTTTTTTACTTGCTAGAGATGATAGCTTTGATGTACTGTGATATTTCTTTACTAAAAAAATACTATAAGGGATGATTCTCTGGGAGGGAGAGAAGATAGGGACTGTTAGGAAAGAAAGGTGATTTTAAAACAAAAGACATTTTTTTTAATGAAGGAACAGGACAAAGTGATCCCTAAGGTCCCTTAGAGCCTCAAATCCTATGACAATAAACCTCTTCAAGCACATGCAAAGATGCAATTGGTTGGCTGTGATCAGACATTTTCCATTTTCCATGAACTAGAAGCCACAGGGCCTTAGGAAGCTCTGGGGAGGCAGCTAATCACTGCTGTGAGAATCACAGAATATCAACTAGAAGGAATCTTGGACACCATCTTATCTTACTCTCTCTCATTATATGGATTAGGAATGTGATGTGACTTTTTCAAGGCCAACCAAGTCAAGCAATTTAACTAGGTACTGTCAGAGCCAGGCTGGACCCAGGTCTCCTGACTCCTACAGTTCAGTGAATAAAAATGTCATCTGAATGAGATTTTGTCTCCATTCTTAAGAAAATAAAAGGCAGGTGTCACCCATCAGGAGATATAGTCTTCTGGTAACCAAGCTCCACTTGGCCAGTCAGAACAGAAAGCAACACAAAGGAGCCTCAATGGTAAGAACATTTTGTCGCTACTTCCAATGTGGGACAAATGTGAACCATCTGTTAGGCGGTACTCGGTGACCAAAATGGCATAACCACTGTGCCCTCCCAATTACTCAAGGGCTAATTAGCCAGCCGGTGAGAGAAACAGTCCCTTAGATTTCCTATCCCCTCCTCCAGCTACCTGCTGTTTTGCCATCACAATATTCTATTGCTTCATCCCTTGTGGCAAAGGAGAAACCTGGAACAGCTCAGGTGGCTACTAATGGGTGAGTTCAGAAGGAAGGTGATTCTGAAGTATTATGAAGAAGCCTACTCCAAGGGGTATGAGCCTTGGATTCTGGAAGGGGAAGGTTTGAATCTTATCTCTGACACTCGATTTTGTGACCATGGGCAAGTTGATTAATCTCTCTGAGTCTCACTTTTCTTATCTATACAATAGGAATAAAATGAACAAGACCTCTATGACAAGGGTATTGTGAGGTATACAAAAAGATTTGCAAACTTTAAAATGCTATATGATGTCTAATATGTATGTGATGTATAGATATATGTTATATATTTTAGATAGTTGAAAGATACAGAGAGACAGAGATAGAGACAGAGAGAGAGAGAGAGAGAGAGAGAGAGACAGAGAGAGAGAGACAGAGAGAGAGAGAGAGAGAGAGAGAGAGAGA
>NC_058134.1:28237565-28395976 GCF_016433145.1 Gracilinanus agilis
ACAGAGAGACAGAGAGAGAGAGACAGAGAGAGAGAGAGAGAGAGAGAGAGAGAGAGAGAGAGAGAGAGAGAGAGAGAGAGAGAGAGATTTCCATCATATGACTATAGAGAGGTAACAGGACTTATTATTTCATTGACAAAGGAACCCCTAAAACAAACTATCCCTTTAGCATTGCTAATTGGCACTTGGTTCACATCTTATAGGCTTAGCGATTTGTCTAGAGGACGGAGGAAGTAAATGACTTACCTAAAGTTGGACAGGCAATATTTGTGAGAAGTGGAAGGAAGCAAGAAGTGAGAAGGAAGAAGAACCCAAGTCTTCTTAGAGGCCAGTTCTCTATAGACTACTCAAGTATGTCTTAATAATTATACATAATTAATGGGAAACTTGAAAATGTTATTCCATTCTAGGTAAGTTCAAATCTAGGTGAGATTTATATGCTTTATGGATTATTTATTTGAAAGGGAAAATAATGTTCTCTTTTCCACCTTCCCTTCTTTCCCCTAGAAGGAATTTGTCCATGGGCCTCCGGGACAGGATGAAGGTGGGGCAGGCAGATCTCTAGGTCTCAAGTTAGAGGCAAAAACAAATGAAAATGGTACCTTGGAAGTGCCACAAGAGTCAACAGGCAGCTGGGAAAAGGGCTCCTAGTGTATACTGTAGGTGACATAGAAGGCTGGGTGGTAACAGAGGGAATGACTGCTTAAGAAGAAATCGAACATCTTAGAATATAAAGAGGAACAGGGGGAAAGACTGTGTAAGAAACTGGAGGACTTGTTGAAATTCCTAATAAAAGAGAACATGTAAAGATAGGAGAAAGAATGAGCAAGACGGCTTTGCAAGTTACATGTTGAATTTATCACCTGCTTCAAAAGAAAACAAGAGATGCACAGTTTCATGTACAATTCTCTTTCAGTTCCATAGTCTAGCCTACAGAAATGCAGGTTTTAATTGGTGGTTGCTAAGTTCAAGAGGAAAAGAAAAAGTAACCCGGGGCCCCAAAGCAAAGATTGGAAAATTAAATTCCTGATCAATGACACACTACTGACTCTCCCCCTATGCTCCACTGGTCAAGGAAAGCTCATGAATGATTTCTGACAGTGCAGGAGATTTTTCTCTTTGCCCTTCTCTGCCTCTGCCTCTTTCAAACCTTCCCACTCTTTCCCTTTGTCTTCCTTCTTTTTTCATACCTGGTCTATATTAAACACACATATGCACACACACATACACACACACACACACACACACACACATTCCTCAGGGAATTCTCAAATCTCTCCCACTCTACCTCTACTTCCATGTGCTAAACTTCTTCCATTTTTCTTTTTCATGTACAAGCCCACCCCTGTTCTTTTTCATTCTCTAGATTCTAGAGTCTAGAATAACAACAGTAATAATAGCTAGCACTTATAAAGCATTTTAAGATTGACAAGGGACTTTACAAATATTAATCTCATTTTGTCCAGACAACTACCATGGGAGGTAGTTGCTGTTATTAGGCCCATTTTCAGATGAGGAAACTGAGTCAGAGATTAAGTGATTTGCCCTGAGTCATACAGCTAGTGGGAGAGGATGGATCTAAACTTCTCGTTTAGTTGTTTCTGACTTTTCAGGACCCTATTTGGAATTTTCTTGGCAAAAATATGGAGTGGTTTGCCATTTCTGTCTCTAGCTCACTGGACTGATGAGGAAACTGAGGCAAACAGGGAATTCAGGAAGATAAGCCTTTCTGATTAAAGGCCCAGCACTCTATCCATCACACCATTTAGCTGTCCCTGGATCTAAATTCTGCTCTTCCTAATACCAGGTCCAGTGGTACTCTGTTCACTATACCATCTAGATTCCTCCTATCTGGAATCTAGAGTATAATCCCCTTTCCATTTGCTGTTTAAGCCCAGGTCTTCCCATGAAGTCACATCACCACAATTCTACAGAATCATAAATTTAGAGGTAAAAGAGATTTCAGAAGTCCAACATCCTTGTAAAAAAAATAATAAATGTGGAAATTCCATGTCTGAGAAGTTGTGACTTGCCCAATATCCCAAAAAATATTAAGTTAAATTTGAACTCAGGTGTCTCTCATTTCTTCCTTCCTTCCTTTTTTCTTTTTCTTCCTTTCTTTTCCTTCTTTCTCTTTTCCTCCTTCCCTTCCTCCTTCCCTCCTTTCCTCTCTCCCTTCTTCCCTTCCTTCCTTTCTCATCATTCCTTCTTTCTTTCTCTTCTTTCCTTCCTTCTTACCTTTTCTCCTTCCTTCCCTCTCCTTTTCCTTCTTGTTCTTTTAAAAAAATTCTTATTTTTTTAAATTAAGAACTTAACAAGCATTTTAATATGCAAACAAAAATGAGGACTCTATAAGGAACAGTGAACTCTTATGTAGGGAGAAGTAGTTTTTGGTATTAGATACACAATGACCAGAAACATCCAACTCTCTACTGAGCCCCTCTTTGCCACCTCTGATCTTTGGGGTACAATCACCTAGAGATGGGTCTTCCTAACCCACTGGAGTTTCGCTGCCTATTTTGTAATGACACTCACCCATATAATGGGAAGAAAACTTATTTAAACCCACAATTGAAAAACATAAAGGTGGACCCCAAATCTTCACTCCCTGCTCCCTCCCCCAAACTAGCCTTAGACACTGGCTCTGTTGCTCTGCAGGTACAAGTTTATGTCTAAAACAATCTCTGCTGGCTGAGAGTCTATGGAAAGTCACCAGTCATGCCAATGACAATGGTCTGTGCACAGTCTCTGGTATTAAGAAGAGAACAGACTGCTTAGTCACTTTTAAGCCTTCTTTAAGTGACTAGCCTGGCCCAGGGCTAAAGTGAGAAAAAGAAAGGGGTGAGAGGAGCCCAGTCTACCTCACTGACCTTTATACTTTGGCTGTGGATAAATATATGAAGGCCCCTCACCTTTACACCAACGCTCAGGCAGGGAAAATATTTACTATACAATCTAGGCAGATCCACCTACCTTCTAGCCAGATGGATCTCATATAATCATGGGGCAGACCTTCCCTATCAGAAGCAACCTGATTCTAAAGGAGTTAGTGATAGATCACTCTTAGCTCTCTAATTAAGGGATGGGGATGGAACAATGGTTTTAACCAAGCTCTAATTTCAGGAATATTTGCCTAGTCAATCAAGTATCCCTCCAGGCTACTGCATAACTGAAAATGACTTTTCTTTCATAACATTCATTCTGATTTTATTTCTCAAAAAAGGTACTAAACATGCTACCCTAATTACTTGTTCTCTCAGAGATCTTTCCCGAGGATGATGTTAATCTATTAATCAGGGGGCAGCTAAAGTGGCTCAGTAGGTTGAGAGCCAGGCTGTCCTGGGTTCAAATTTGGCTTCAGATACTTTCTAGCTTATGTGACCCTGGGAGCCATGTAACCCCCATTGCCTAGCCCTCACCACTCTTCTGCCTTGGAACCAATACACAGTGTTGATTCAAAGATGGAAGGTAAGGGTTTTACATCCATCCATTCAAATATATATAAATATGTTATATATAAAACCAATGCATATATATATGTTATATACAAACCCCAAATATATATATATGTTATATATAAAACCCAAATATATATATATATAAATATGTTGTATATATAAAACCCAAATATATATGTACATAACATATATATATATATCCATCGGATGGATGGGTGTATATATATATTATGTACATATATATTTGGGTTTTATAAGGAACAGTATGTAGAGAGGGGTAGTTGACCGTAATAGATACACAATGGCCAGAAACATCCTGTTCTCTTGGGGTACGGCCCCCTGGAGATGAGCCTGCCTAACCCACTGACGTTTCACTGCCTGTTGTTTTGTAATAATGCTCACCCAAATAGTATGAAGAAAAAGAATTTAAACTCCTAATTGAAAAACATAAAAATGGACCTTGAAATGACTAATCCTATGGAAGGGGGGATAGACCAATCTTGTGATTTGATTAGCACAGGGTATTCCAAATGAGGAAATTGCCTTCACCAATTTAGAACCTTACTTTCTGCAACAGTCTTAGAGGGTGCCCTGGGGCACAAGAAAGGAACTTGTCCAAGGTAGCACAGTCAATTAGTGTCAGAAGATTTGAACCCGGGTTTTCCAAGGTAGCTTGGATAGAGCACTGGATATGGAGTCGGGAAGACCTAAAGTCAAATCTAGCCTCAGATGCTGATTAACTTTATAACCTCACTTAGCCTCTGTCAGACTCGGTTTCCCATTTGTTAAAATGAGGTTCACAAAAGTCCTTATGCCACTGGGCTATCATGAGAAACAAGTAAGATAAAGTATGGTAAGTATTTTCCATATGTGTTCTAGAATTGCTAACTATTATTATTGTTGTTGTTTCTAATCAGAGAATTTCACCCTGTTCCCTTTCATCGATATGAATAAAAGACATTTGAATAGCAGTTTAAGATTAGTAAAGTGCTCTACAAACATTAAAACCCCCCACCGGAAAATCTTCTAATTAGGAAATATGAATTCCACGACTGTTCATTTCCCCCCTGGAGGAAGAACCCTTAAGTTTAGCAAGTCGATCCTTTTAAAACTTTATCACTTGCCTTTGACACTTGCTATTCATTTAGATAGAATCTTGGGGAAGAAAGGAACCTTTTCCTGATTGGCAGCCTGGAGCCTGAATACTCATAGAAAGGTATATTATATAAAACACCTTCAAAAGTAAGAATTTGCCAGATCTTTATAAGGAGAGATGCTTCTTTCTCTCTTAAGATGCTTTAAGGAAAGTGTTGTTGGGAGGATCAAATGAGACGACATCAGTAAAACTAACAAACCCCTGCAAATACTAACACCTATAATGCTAAGACCTGTAACCCCCCCCCAAACTATAAAAGAATATGGCAGCACCAACTATCATACTTATTAATAATTTTAAAAATGCATAAGCTTTTATCCTACTTGGTAAGAAAAGCGTTTCCAGCCAGGTTAAATGGAGCAGATTATACCTGTTAAATTGATCAATCCATTTATTGCTTCCAATACAGCTTCTAATATTATATTTTTTTAAATCCAAGATAAAACCTCTGTCACCAAACTCATCCGAATTTAATTTAGAAGCCCACTTCAGTTTTAATAATTTTGTTCCTTTTTCTCCCACCATCTTCTTCAAACTGTTTTTCTAAGAACCTCATTACCCAAGCTCTCAGAAGTCTTTCTATTAAAAATAGCTCAAGGTCAGATACTCTGCCCCTTTTCTTCTTCTTCTCCTTTTTTTTTTTTTCCTGAAAATGACAAACCTAAAATGTGAATTAGAAAAGACACATGTGCCTGGAAGGAACTTATGTAAATATCACTTCCTGAATCAGAGAATTTTCATTCTTTCTATGATTCTTATCTTTGGCCTATAACATGATGCTTAATCCTCTGTCTTATTACCCCAGGACCTCATCAATATCAGAGAACTGGGGTAAGAAAAAAAGAAATTAAAACCTTCTACAATGTCAGTGGAAAGGATTTATTTTGTGGATAATCTGTACAGCCCAAGCAAATCCTGCTGCTGCCTACTAACCCTAATGCCCCTCTGCCAGAAAAACAAGTTTCTAAATTTATAAGTATGGTACAGTGATTCCCAAAGTGGGCGCTACCGCCCCCTGGTGGGTGCTGCAGCGATCCAGGGAAGCAGTGATGGCCACAGATGCATTTATCTTTCCTATTAATTGCTATTAAACTTAAAAAAAATTAACTTCCAGGGGTGCTAAGTAATATTTTTTCTGGAAAGGGGGCGGTAGGCCAAAAAAGTTTGGGAACCACTGGTATAGTGCTTGGGAATTTTGTACAACAGCTAGGTGGCCCAGTGAACAGAGCACTAGACCTGGAGTCAGGAAGACTCATCTTCCTGACTTCAAATCTCACCTTAGACACTTACTAGTTGTGTGACCTGGGTAAATCACTTAACCCTGATTATCTCAGTTTACTCATCTGTCAAATGAGCTAGAGAAGGAAATGGTCAACCACTTTGTCACGAAAACCCCAAATGGAGTCAGACATGAGAGAACAACAAATGAAGATTTTTGTACAAAGTTGTGATAGTTATTGTGTAGTACTACAACTTAACCCAATTCCACATCCTTTTTTTCTCCATCAGACAATTAGAAAATCAAAATATATTCCCCAGATGCATCAGACTAGTACAATGTTTTTCAGCTTATGTAATACCGAAGAATGAGGAAATACTTAAGATTCTTTACTGAAGACTGGCTCAGGGATGGAGTACCTGGAAAAGAGAGGTAAGGGGGGAAGGGAAGGTCGAGGCAGGTCTGTTTTTTTGTTGTTTTCCTCTAATTTTAGTTTTTAAGAAGTTAGGGCCTTTGATGCCCAAAGGATCATAAAACCATCATAAAACCCTTTGCCCCAGCAATACCACTACTACATCTGAATCCCAAAGAGATTAAAGATAGGGGAAAAGAACCTACCTGTACAAAAATATTTCTAGCAGCTCTTTTTGTGATAGCAAAGAAATGAAACTGAAGGGATGCCCATCAATTGGGAACAGGCTGAATAAGCTGTGGTATATGATTGTAATGGAATACTATTGGGTCCTAAAAAGTGAACAAGATGATCACAAAAACACCTGGAAAGACTTATATGAAGTGATGCAAAGTGAAATGAGCAGAACCATGAGGATGTTGTACACAGTAACAACAATAAAGTAGGATGATCAGCTATGAATGATTTTATTATCAACAAGGCAAGGATCCAGGACAATTCCAAGAGCCTCATGACAAAAAGAAAAAAAAAAGATATCCACTACTATAGAAGGAGCATGCAAACGGAAACATACTATTCTTTACTTTATATCCCCCATGAATTTTTCTCTAGTGAGAGCAATATGTGTCTTTTTTTACAACATGATGAACATAGAAATATTAATCATGTGATCATATATGTACAGCCTACATCATGTTACCTGCTTTCTTGGGGAGGGCTAAGAAGAAGAAAGAGAATGTAGATTGAAAAATATCAGAAAACAAATACTGAAAAATTGTATTGACATTAAATATCTGGAAAAAATAAAATTATAATTTTAAAAAAAGTTAGGGGCTTTGGTTGTAAGTTTTACTGACTAGTAAACATTTTGCCCATGGGGCATTTGGGTGAGATTGAAATACTGGTAAATCCAAGAATTCTCATAATTTGGTAATTTGTCTTCCCCTCCCATTTGTCTATTCTACAGTGTTCTCTGCTCCATTCCAAATGATCTAAATGTTTGTAAAAGTAAGTTGTTTAAAATTAATTTTAAGATAAAAAACTGATATCTCTCAAGATAACTGGAGATAATAAATGATGGCTCCCCAAACCATCAAACAATCTGATAAATAACCTTTTAGACTTAAATTAATAATAATAGTTGATATTTATGTAGCACTTTAAGCTTTGCAGAAAGCTTTACAAATATAATAATACTTGATAGTTTTAAAGTTTGCAAAGCACTTACAGATATTATTTCTTGTTATTCTTATAACATTAGTGCTATAATTATTCCCCTTTTACCAATGAGGAAACTGAGACAAATAGAGGTTAAATGAACTTGCCCAGTGTCACGCAACTAGTAAGTATTTGAGGTTTAATTTGAACTCAGATCATTCTGACTCTAGGTCTAGCATTCTTTCCCACCTAGAAGGGGGCTTAAAGAACTTCTAGTCCAATTTTCTCCTTCGAGTGAGAAACCTAAGACACAGAGTTGATGTATCTTGGTAATGAACAGTAGTGGAGGCAAGATTCGAAAATAAGTCTTCTGAATCCAAATTCAGAACATTTTTATCTACTATGCCAGGTTCATAGATTGAGAGCTAGAAAGGGACCTAGTAGGCACTTAATAAGTGCTTATGGAATTGAATTTTGATCTTCCATCCCCAATTGGATCAAAGGATAATAGATTTATTTGGAGCTAAAAAGTTCTATTGAAGTTTTGGGATCTAACTGCTTTATTTTGCAGATGAGAAAAGAGTCCCAGAAGCATTTAAGAGACTTGCAAAGGGCCATTCAATTATTAAATATCTGAGGTGGAACCTAAACCCAGGTCTTCCTAATTTCAAGGCCAGTATTCTAGCCACTACTCCTTAGTGTAATTAATTTCAGGTCAGCCACAATTGCCTCCCTTACACTTAGGAACCCGACAGGGAAGGAACGTCAGTCAGATGTCCCCATCTTGAAAACCTGCCAGCATGAATTCCAATGAGTGACTTGTCAAAAGGACCTCCCAACTAGTAATTCATCAAGTTTTCTACCCTTATCATAAACTGATAAGACTGGCATCTCCTTCCTCAGGCTGTCCCAGAACAAAGTCTGTGGACTCATCTAATCACTATAACATGATCCAAGTTGCTTTTTCCCTTTATCTTGGTCCTTTCAGATTAGAATTTTTTAATGAGGTTTTTAATTCCCTTTCCTTGCAGCTTTTTTTCCCCCTTATGGGCTGTAAAACTGAGAACCACAGGAATCTGGCCCAACCACCTCCCACATTCTCTTCCTGGAGCCCAACTTACCTATATATGGGGTTTGCTCCAAGGGAAGAAGTCCAGTCCTGTAGCTGGGAAACTACATTACTGCTACCAAAGTCTTGACCACACCCAGAAAAATTCTACAGTGGGTCTTTATTTCTTTAGTGCCAGAAGAGAGCTGAGGACACAGACTGTCCCTATGAGGTATCTTGGGCAACTCCCTTCATCGGAGGTCTCACTTTTTCTCACCTGTAGAATTAGAGGGTGAGTTGGACTAGATGGCTTCTGTGATCCCTGCCTGCTCTGGAATAATGAATTTAGGACATGGATGATTGGTATACAATTGCTACTTGGAGAAAGCTCCCTTCCAATTCAGTTTCTTGCTCCTTTCAGTACATTACCTTGGAGGCATCTTCACCTCACACCTGTCTCAGCCTTTTCTTAAACCAAAGATCTGAGAAGTAAGGCTAAATATAATCAGTTTGAAATCTATTTCCTCAAATGAATCTTGGTCTGTGAATTGGGCCATTTCCCTCTATAGATTTAGAACCTTTCCCCACCCTCCCCCCCTCTGAAAAAAGCAGGGAGTGGGGGAAAGACAAAGGAAGATTGCTGACCTTGAGGAATCATTGGGTCTCAGTTCAAATTCCACCTGTCACTTCCTGGCTGAGTGGCTTTGGACAAGTCACTGAACCACAGTGGATCTCAGTTTCTTCATCTGTAAAATGAAGGAATTAGACAAAATGTCCTCTATGGTCCATTCTATTTCTATGTCTAAGATGCCATGACACTTAAAAAAAAAGAGGGGGTGGGGTGGGGGAAAGCAGGGATTATACTTAAATTTAAGGGAAAGCATTTATTACATAGTTGTTCAAGCCTTTCTGCCTCTTGTATTAGGAAATTGCTACTCAATTTTTTTGCCAATTATTTGCACTATTATTTTTCTAATGTTATTTCATGAATTCTTATAAGAGTTTTGGGAGGCTTAGTTTGACAAAAGGCCTGGATTTCCTTCTTATCCTGACCAAACCACTTATATTAGTGAAATTGCCTGAATAATAGTTTCCAGGGGGTGAAAAAAGCTTCCATTGTGCTTCTAAATGTTGAAAAACAACTATATATTCCTAAACATAAACCTGTTCTGAGAAGGAGGAAAAGACTAGGGGTCAGCAAATATGGACTTCAGTCTGGCTTGCCCAGGTCACTACCAGGTTGGGAATACAAATCACTCTGGCTTTCTAGGTCTCAGGTCACTTAGCTATAAACTGTGAAGGGATAGTCTAGGTGACTTCTGCAGAGAGTCTTTTCTAGATGTAAAACTGAAATTCGATGCTGCATGTAACCAGGAATGCTCAAGGGGGAGAAGGAGTGCTAGCTGGCTTCTTGAGAGGTTTTCAACAGCCTCTCTCTTTGACCACATCTCTGACTACCCTTTCCCCCTCCAACTAGGGCAACAGGTTCTAAATAGGAAGCAAAAATGTTTCATGGGGGATTGGAAAGAACTCTGGACTTGGAAGTTCAATTCTCTGTGCTTTCCCCAACCCATCTTTTCTTAGATACATAAAAAAGTAGGGGAGAAAGAGTCAGTCTGGTACCATGGAAAGTGGACTGGACTTGAAAGTCAGAGAATCTAGATGTTTCTCTTTACTGTGAAACCCAGGGCAAGTCAAGTAACTCCTATGAGCCTCAGTTTCCTCATCTGAAAACTAGAGAGAAGAGCATTTACTTTCTAGGGCAGTTAAGTCCTTTGCATGTTTTTGAGACATTGTATTCATGTCCAGATATTACTATTATTGCCATAGTAAAGAAGTTCAGTGGACAGATGCCTGGGGCTTGGAGTCAGAATCACAAAATTGCAGGTTTAGCAGGGACCTCAGAGGCCCTTAGGCTAACTAACCTTTTCCTGCCTACGAAGAATCCCCTATGCCCATGTTGGTGAAGTTATGGCCCATGTGCCATAGGGGGCTGCTCCTCTCTCCCTCTCCATGTGCACCTGAGGACATTTCTCTCATCAACCATCCCTCTGCCCAGCAGCCCAATGGGAGCACTTCCTCCCTCCCATGTCTGGGCTAAGGGGGCAGCTTGTATGCTGGTGAGGGCTGCAGTTTGGGCACTCAGTCTCTAAAAGGTTCTCCGTTACTGCCCTACACCATCCCTAGTAAGGATTCAAGAAGCTTGTACTTAGAGGTCTCCAGGGATAGGCTGGAAGGACCTCAGTGCTCATCACTGATTGGGCAACACAGGTACATGATTTCACCCCTGTGACCTTATTCCCTCATCTATAAAATGGGGACAAAGAAACCAGAATGACTTAACCTCAGATTTATTTATGAAGATAAATAAGTGCATTATTTTAAGTGCTTTACAAACCTTAAATTGAAGCAGTAGAACCTGGGTTCACAGCGAAATTCCCTACCCCACCCCTAGGCACTTACTAGTTGTATGGTCCTGGGCCAGTCAGTTAAATTCCTCATCTGCAAAATGAAGGGGTTGGACTCCACGAAACCCAGGATCCCTTCGAGCTCTAAATCTAGTTCTCTATGATTCAGCTGTGGTCTTGGCATGTCCTCACAGGCAGTGTGGGGCGGCTATTTTCAGGATGACTAAAGCCAAATTTAATTCAATTCAATCCCCAGTCATTAAGTGTCTACTATGGAGCAGGCACTGTCCTAGGTGCTGGGAAGCGCTAGGAGCTCATCACCAGGTAAGCATTCAAGGGTGATGGATAAAGCAAGGGAGGGCCAGAGCAGGCACAAATGGACAAGTAACTGAGTAATTTGGGCCTTACTTAGCTCCTGCCTTTTCTTCAATCTATCTGGGCAATTTAGGATCAAGTCTGGATGGGAGGGCCTTAAGGTGGTCACAAGTGAACCTCTACAGAACAGATCAGGTTTATATGTGCAGGAAATACAGAGCAAACGGGAATTCCCCTTTCCCCACTTGCTTGGGTCTCCTGGAGCTCACAGCCTCTCTGGCAGCCAAGCAACATGGAAATGCTTAAGCAATCAGATATAAGGAAATCACTTCCAGAGGTTCTCCCCATGGAGGGCAACCCCGGAATTCCTCTTAGGAGGCCTAGAGGATGTGGTTTTCTCTTCCAGAAGGGCCAGGGGCATCCTGGCACACGGCCAGGAAAGGAGGAGGTGGGAGAAGAGGTTTCCCCGGCCCTGATTTCCCCTTGAGGTAATGGAAGTGTAGAAGAGAATGAATTCACCAGGGTGAGTTCAGAGCCCGCAGAGCTGGGAAACCAAACCCAAACCCTGAGAGGTGTGAGGAGCACCGAGCCCCTACCCCTCTAGGCCACCAATCGTTCTCCACCTTCCTGAAAAATCCTCCCACTACCTTGCCAGCCGGGGATTGGGGGAGGGAGGGAAGTGAGCGTCCCTTCGGCAGCCGTGCCCCTCAAGGGGTGTGCACCTCCTCTTGTTCCAGAGAAGCAAGGGTTAAGCCCGGTGTTTCCCCGCCCAGGGGAGCCCAGCTCCAAGCCGCAGCTCGGGAACCCGAGCCCCGGCGGGGCCCTCGGTAGAGGGGGGGGGGGAGTAGAAGGAGGAGGAGAAGGGAGGGGGAGACTAAAGCTTTTCCTGCTGCAGCCTGGGCCACCGCCTGGTGCCATTCGTGCTTTTAATTCCAAGGTAGCCAAAGGCGGAGGAAGAGGAGGAGGAAACCCGGGCCGCGCCTTTTCCAATCTCAACCTGCAGCACCTTCCTCACCAGCTCTGGGTAGCAACCTGCAACTAGCGGCGGGCGACTAAGTGGAGAGATCCCCCGAAAACCCCTCCCTCCCCCCAGTCTTGGAGAAGCAGCTTGCCTAGTCTCTGACCCTCCCCACCACCTCCTTTTCTTCTCGGCCATTCCACTTTTTGCCCTCCGGGCTCAGTTCACTGCTTTCCCCCTAACCCCTCTCTCCACTCCAAAATACAGATCACCCTAAGCCCCAGGCCAAAGAAGTGGGCAGCTAAAACAGCAGACGAGCTGCCTTCTCCAAAAACATTCCCGAGAGCTCACCCAGCCTAGACGTTCTCCCTTTCTCTTCTCCCTCTCACTCCACCCAGGTGTGAGCTTCTCTAGGGCGGCGGGGGAGGGATGCTGGAGGGGGACGGGGTGCTCTTTTTAGAGGGAGCCCACCCCTCTCAGAGTCTCAGATTCCCTCCCCGCCCTCCCCTCCAGCCCCGCCCCGGGTGCTGGAGAACTTCCTACCCCCACCCAGCCTTATACTGGTCGGAGGAGCTGAGAACTCCGCGTTTCCTTCTCCTTCTCCGCTGCAGCGCGGGGCAAAGCACCTGGACCACGGGGCGGGGACTGAGCCTGGGAGCCCGGGCAGGGAATGGTGGGTGGGGAAGGGGCCTGAGAGACTACAAGACCAGTTGGGAAGGTGTGAGGGCTGTGGAAGCGGGAGCTATCCAAGAGGACTGGAGCTGGTTCAATACGGAGAGCTCCATGGTGTTTAGTCAATGAAAGGCAAGGTTTGTTGCCATGTCTAATCACCCCACGCACTCACACCATCTCCACCTCTACCACCACAGGCACCATTCCCACCTCTCCTATTTCTGCGGGCTCATTTCTCCCTCTTTAAGCAGAAGGCATTAGCGCCTCTCGCCAAAGCACTCCTGGAGCTCTTTGGGTTCGAAAATTCAATGCCTCTTAATTCCTCTATCTTTTGCTTCACGGTTCCTTTCCTCCAGCGATTTACACACACACAGACACAGAGGCCCGGAACACTTCTGGCTCTATCCCTCCTCCCCACCCCTCACTCCAATTAGAAAATCCAGAGGACCCTCCCCTCCTCCCCCGCCCCGGCACTGGTCAGCACCTTTCCTGGGTGCTACCCAAGGCTCGCCCAAATACGCTTGCCCCCCGCCCAGTCCCAGTCTCTCCAAACCTAGAGCACTTACTTACCCCACCCCCTCTGATTTGTATTCTCCCAGTTGCCGGCGCACACACCAGCCCAGGTCCAGGCTCCGAGACTCAGCCGGCCAGCCGCTACAACTTGGCTAACCAATGGATGTTGGGGAAGGGGGGTGGGGAGGTTGGACTTCCCTTGGCCCAGCCCCCCATGCCGAGTCCAGGCGGATTTCGGCCGAGGGGCTGCTTCCCAAATCCCTGGCCGCCTCCTTCTTCCCTCCCACTCTCCTTCCTTCTCTCCCTCCCCCTCGGCCCCACCTCTCGGATTCTATTTTATCTTCGGTATTATTTTGTTTTGCTCAGTCCCAAATGCCGACCTCCCGACGCCCTGCGGAGTTGAGCCTCCCCGCACTACACACGCCAAGGGGGAGGGATGCTCGCTGTTGGGGGACTGGGGGAGGGGATCATAGTGAAAGTCACCAGGTAACTTAAAAGGAAGGGGCCCTCAGCACCCGCAGCTCAGCCCAAAAGTTCAGAGAGTTCGCCGGGCCCCCGCACAGCCCTCCCCAGTGAGCTCACCCCGTGGCACCCCCGCCCCCTACCCCCTACCCCGCCTAGCCCAAGCCGCTGTCCATCTAGGAGACATGAAGAGAACGCCAACGGCGCTCGCCCATCCTCTCCGCAGGATAGCGAGCCCACTGTGGGGGCGCCCGCGAGGAGTCGGCCCGGCGCAGCGAAAAGCAACAGGCGGCTGGATCTTACCTTGCGCCAGCCGGGTGCCAAGCTAGCAGCTCCATCGGAGCGGCGCCTTGGAGAGGAGGTGGGGGAGGAGGGCGCGCAGGGGGTGGTGCGCGTGTGCGCCTGAGTGTCTGTGGATGCGTGGATGTGTCCGTGTGTGTGTGTGTGTGTGTGTGTGTGTGTGTGTGTGTGTGTGTGTGCAAGAGGTGCGGGTGCGCGCGTGCAATGGCTGCTGCCGGCCAGTCAGTCAGCCAGCCCACTGCACCCAGGCTAGGCAGCTGGGAGCTGGGGGGCCACCTCTCGCCTCTCCTCCCTCTGCCGCCGCCGCCGCTGCCGCGGAGGGCGGGCTAGGATCTCGAGAACCGCAGGAGCATTTCGGCTGCCTGCCTGGCTGGGAGGAGGCACCCCAGATCGTTTCCTCCAGCTGCCGCCGGCTCCCGGAGAGCGCTCTGCCGCCTTCTCGGTCCTGTAGCTGCTGCTGCTGCTGCTGCTAGTGATGCTGCTGCTGCTGCTGCCGCCGCCGCCACTGCCACTGCTGCCGCCGCCGCCGCCGCCGCCGTTGCTGCTCCTGCTGCTGCAGAATCTCGGGGACCCAGAGAGACTAGGAGAAGGAGGAGGAGGAGGAGAAAAAGGAGGAGGAGGAAGAAGGAGAGAAGGAGGAGGAGACAAAGGCTGAGGAGAGGGTAGCTTTCCTCGAGCAGATGCTCCCCTCTCTATCACTAGAGGGGAGCCTCTTCCAACCTGGGCCAGGGATAGAAGGGCAGGGTAGGAGAGTCATTCCTGTATTGGCTTGAGTTTTCTATGCCCAGTTCCCTGGGGGGCGGGGGGGGCAAAGGGGGGGAGGGCTGGTGATCATGAGAAGGTGGTGGGTATTCTTTGGGAGGAGAAGAGGAAAGTGAGAAAATTTCCTTAAGGCTAGTAGTTCCCTCGGTTCGCTCTCTACTTCCTATTTTAATTTTTAAAAGAAGAACGCAGTAGATAGAAAAGACCAATGAAAGAGAGTTCGTGGCCCGGTGTTTGCCACTCCCTGCTGTACCTCTCTTTGAGAAAGGGGTGGGAGGAGTGCAGAATGTGCTCTTTCTCCACCTTTTCCCCTGTGTGGACGAACTATTAAGATCACCCAGTCAGAATCAGAATCATATTAATAATAATAAATATTTAGATAGCGTTTCGAGGTTTGCGAACAGATTTACATATGTTAATTCATTTGAAAAAAGAGGCACAATGGAAAGGGGAATAGACTAGGTGTTTGCTGTCTGGGGTGGGGGTGGGGGGCAGAAATGTGATCCAAGCCAACCACTACCCTGGACTGACTTTTGGAGCTTCCCAAGAGTCGACCAGCATCTCCAGAGCACTAAAGTGGTGGGTCTGACGATTGCCCAAGTGGACTCCTATCGCTCTCGCTTACCTTCCCTAGCCTTATCCTATCTTCTCCTCTAAGACCACCCAGCCCCAGCTAGGCTCCAATGAAATGTAGCCTGTCGCTACACCTCCACTCCCATCAAAATGAAATTTCTCTTTCAAATTGCAAGGCAAAGAGAAATTACTGGTCATCGTGGAATTCTGGCTTCTCCCATTGAATTCTAGACCCAACCCCGCTGATCTCCCATCTCCAAGCACAAGTAGTCAAGTAGAACTAGTGTTTGAGAGACCTCCGGGAGAACTTTGTTCAGTCCAACGTGAAAATGATGCCACCCGCGTTCTGCATGAATTCCTCCGCCACTCCCTAACGCCTCCCTCTCCACTAATCCTAGGTGGAACATATAATGTAGATGTTGCGTAGACCCGTGTAAATCATATATGGAAAATCTTCAATAGACTTCTCCACGGATTCTGATAGAATGTCAGCTCCTTGAAGGCAAGGACCATCCCCAGCACCCAGTACAGTGCCTAAGGCGGGCTTTTTGATTAATTCAAGGTGCTTTCCCTTTCCCTTCCCTCTCCATGGCCCAGTCCACACTTCCTTTATAGTTTCCTAAGGTGTCCCGGGGGCTCTGCGACTTTCTCTTTCTACAGCTCCCTCCCCTCCCTCCTTTGCCCACTGTGCTTCCCATCCAGAGTTCCTACAAACAAGAAGTGTGGAGAACGTACAGAAAACCAGGACTGTATATTCAGCAGCCAAGCACCTCGTCGCGCAAAGCTCTTCCAGGTGGAGGGGGAGCGGAAATCTAGAACCTGGTGACCTGGGCCAAGCATTCTGCAAGCCTGCCAGATTTCCCCTCCTTTAGAATGAGCTTCTCTTCTTCTGGATGAGTTTTGAAGTCCTTTTCGGAGTGTCTCACTGCAGAATGGCAAAGGAGTTTGTGGAATTGTTTGGCCCAAAGACCGAAAATCTCCCATCACCTCCTGGGTTCTGCTTTCTATAAATGAGACACTTGTCTGGTTGTTTGTGGCAGGGAGAATTCCTGCATTGGGGAGAAGCTTTTTGGCTTTGGGGGTCAAAGGACTCCGGTTGAACTCCTACCCCTGTGACTTACCCATGCAACCTCGAAGAAGCTACTTGACCTTTCCTGGTCTCAGTTTCCTCATCTATAACAAAGGGATTAACGTAGCTCAGCTCCAGTGTCCCTTCCAAAACAAAAGTTTCCATGCCATGACCTTGAAGCTGCTTCCCAACTCTTGGATTCTGTGATTTAATGATGGGATTGGGGCTATTGACTTTAGAAAGCCCTCGAGTTGGTGTTTAATTACCTTCACTGGCTCAGGAAATTATTCCCCCAACATTTAATATACCTTGGTTGTTATTCATAGCATTTGGCACTCTGAAATGTTTGGGGGAAGGGAAAAGTGGGCGAGTTTGTCTCTTCCCATCAATCATTGAGTCACGAAGCATTTATTAAGTGCCTACTACATGCCAGGCACAATGCTAGGCACCCATCCAGATCTAGATTAGTTTTGGAGCAACCAGAGGCCAAGGCAACCTCAAAATCACATTTTAATATGAATAGTTGGGCTCCGTTCCCTTCCTAGTGTTCAAATCCAATAAAGAAGAGGAAGAAGGAGGAAACAAGAGCTATATTTGGCACATTTTGATTACTTGGATCATGAAGGCGGCTTTAGCATGAGAGGACCACGGAGGCACAATGACCTTCACATAGCAGTGTTCCCTCAGGGTCAGAGGTGAAGTCATTTTAATTAAGTAGGGAACCTTGCCTGTGTACATTTCATCTGTCCTGTAAATACAGTAGAAGATTTCAATCTCTTGTTCTCTCAGTGGTGCTTAAGGAGCAGATAGATGCATGCCTGAAAAAATTTTCCCATGAAGCAAATTTCTGTACATTTTAAATTCTGTTTTCTTAATAGCTCCTTCTTTGTTTTAACTCTTCTTTCTGTCTTAGAATCAATACTGTGTATTGGTTCTAAGGTAGAAAAATGGTAAGGGTTAGGCAATGGGGGTTAAGTGACTTGCCCAGGGTCACACAGCTAGGAAGTATCTGAGACTAAATTTGAACTAAGAATCTCCTGGTTCCAGGCCTGACTCTGAATCCACCGAGCCACCTCACTGCCCCCTTTCTTATTTACTTCTTTTAAAAAATGGGGTGGGGGGGGCAGCTGTGTAGCTCAGTGGATTGAGAGCCAGGTCTAGAGACTGGAGGGCCTGGGTTCAAATCTGGCCTCAGACACTTCCCAGCTGTGTGACCCTGGGCAAGTCACTTGACCCCCATTGCCTACCCTTACCACTCTTCTGCCTTGGAGTCAATACCGTGTCTAGTATTGACTCCAAGATGGAAGGTAAGAGTTTAAAAAAGAAATTGGAATTTTCTCCCCTTTGAGTAAAAAAAAAATAGGCCTCAATTTCTATGACAAGATCATACTTCTAGGTACGGTAGACCTTAATCTTCTTTATTTTACAAATGAAGAAACTGAGGTCCAGAAACATTGAGGGGCTTGACTAAAGTAACCAAGGAGTCCACCAAAAATTTTAAGATCATTGTTGAAAGAATGATGATTTTGTGATCAAATATTAACAACAATATTCTAAATATCATAAAACATGAATGTAAAGTAGCTCGTTGTTTTTATGTTTGCCCCTGTCGCTTAAAGGAGCTATAAACAGGACGACTTTCCTAAGCAGGACCCACCGGACCTGTACAGAAGTCATTTAAGTTGCCTTAAAGCCCTCTTCCATTTTTCTCCAGGATACCTTTGGCTGGTAAGAACTGATTTCCTAGGAATTTGGGAAGGCTAATGGCTTTTTAGGAATGAATATGTTGATGGAGGCTGAAGGCTAGCTGAAAAGCAGCAGAAGAAATGATGCAAAATGCAGAGGTAAATGAATACATGGAGAGAGCATCACAGACAGTAAATGCAGGAAATGGGGAGCACATGAATTGAAACACCCAACCAATGAGATCTGAAAATTGGGCAAAACCAAACTGACACAGAATCCCTTCTCTGCCTTAGAATGCTCTAATGCACATCCCTGGTTATTGCTTCCAATTAATGAAGGGAGCCTGAACCAAAAACCATCTCTAAATCAAAGGTTAGAAAATGTTCTCTCCGAGTCTGGGCTTGGTCCTGCAGCTCAGATTAATCTCATGTGAACCCAGAAGAGCGCCAGGACGCTGCTGCAGCCTCCCAGGGCAAAGGGAGGAAGGAAGCAGCGGCGAGTCCGGAGAGCTGAAGCGGCACTCCTACTTCCAGCTGAATCGTCAGGATGATTGATGCTTAAATGTTTCTCTTTCTGCAGTAATTATTGAGCAAATTGTCACAATGCTTTAATTTCATTTGTCTGTAACTAGGGATTTTTGTGCCTGGGGCAAATATCACAATCTGTTCCTGGCCTGGGAACTTGACAGGGACACTGTCATATGGCTCAAGGGGATACCTGGACCCTCAAGAGGCCACTGGGATGAAGATTACATGATGAGGTCTGCGGCACAGAACAGGGCAGAGGATCTCAGTTTGCCATCTGGTAGCTTGCTATTTTATCAAATTATTCTTGCTAACTAGTTGCTAAGCTCTTTTTGTTTCTATGCTGTTTAAGAACATTTAGCATTGCCAGTTCCTAAATTTGGTGCCCTGGGGGATAGCCCTTGTCACCCTACCCTAGTTATAGTCCTCCCTGTGGATACTTAGCTTTGGAAGTCCTGCGAATGAATAGCTATGAAGACTTTATAAACAACTTTAAAGCAGAGACTTGATCTTCAGCGAGCATGTTTCCCATCCTCTCTAGCCAATCACCCACGCCATCCTGCCATCTGCCCAACTTCTCCTCACCTGGAACCACACCCTGTTAACAAGACCCCCAGAATCTATGCTCTCAGGCTCTGGGAAAGTTATCATTAATCTTTTCATCTTTGGAATTCCTGCCCTGAGGTGGAGCACAGGATTTCCAAACTCACTATGTAAAGCAGTGATTCCCAAAGTGGGCACCACCGCCCCCTGGTGGGTGCTGCAGTGATCCAGGGAAGTGGTGATGGCCACAGGTGCATTTATCTTTCCTATTAATTGCTATTAAAATTTAAAAAAAAATAATTTCCAGAGGACTAAGTAATATTTTTTTTGGAAAGGGGGCAGTAGGCCAAAAAAGTTTGGGAACCACTGATGTAGAGTGATCTCAGATTAGACCACACCTCCATCTCTTCCCTCTTCCTCTAGGAATGGCAAATCCAATCAATAGCCCCATTGCCTTTAGAAAAAGACTTGTCAATGCATTGCCTTATGGATCATTTCATAATTTCTGAGGCTAGAAGGGACTTTTGGAGGCCATTAAGCCCTCATTTTTACAAATGAAGAAAATAAGATCCAGGCAAGTTTACTGTCTGGTCCAGGGTCTCACAGCTAGTAAATTTGAAATTGCACCCTCCTGACTCCAAGTCCAGTATCTTAGGCACTTCTGCACATTGCATCTTTACCATCCCTGTGACTCTTCAGCCCCAAAGTCCCTTTCCTGGGTACCATTTCCCTCTATGTGATGCATCCCGCAATTAGAATAGAAGCTTCTTGAGAGGATCGCTTTTCATATTCATTTCTCTAGCACTTAGCATATGAATGAAACCCTTAATATGTTTTTTGTTCATTCATACTATGTAAACCTTTTCTATTATTAGTTCACAGACAGAAGCCGGCGACCTAGAGCACTTATTAAGCGTTTACTATGTGCCAAACACTGTGCTAATGCTGGGAATATAAATAAAAATAAGCAAGACAGTTCCTCTCTTGGAGGAACTTACATCTCAATGAAAGAGGGCAACATATAAGGCAGGGAGAGGATGTGAATGCAATGTGTGTGTGTGTGTGTGTGTGTGTGTGTGTGTGTGTGTGTGTGTGTAAATGTGGTGTGAAGTGGGGCATTATCTTCACTTCTGGCAACTTAACTGTGACCAGTGGATGTGAAATCAAAAACTTGCTCATGTTGGGAAATGTTTGATCCAAACAAGACTGGAACCTAGATCTTCTGACTTCCAGTCCAGAATCCTTCCTTCCCCTACATGGCTAAGCTAACCTCAGATGTCAAGGCCGATGGGTAATGGGTCAAGGAACTCACCAGGCAAAAGAAACTGAAGAGCTGAGCAGAGAGATATGTGAATGATTTGGCGAATGCATTTTTTTTTCTTCAGTAACTTGAGCTAATTTAGACAAAATGAGAAGCATCTCGGTAAGCTGGCTTCACACTTATTCAACATCGCAGCAACTTTCCATCTCATTTTCTCCTTCTCCAGAATGGCGATATCCTCCTCGCCTGCCCCACAGGGGAGCTAATTAATTCACTGAAATTGAAGAATTTTTGAAGATGGAAGATCCCATGAAAGTGTCTTAAGAACATTCATACATGCTATAACGACATTATTATTAGCTCTCTGACATATGAATGGTGAATGATCTTCCTTTAATGTGTTTGTTTTGAATATGGATTTTGTTGTTGTTGTTGCTACAGAACTGACATATTCCTGCTTAAATAAGTCTTGTATGAGGTGAATAATGGAATGGCGTCCCCTGTCCCCCCTGACACTAAGTATGGTTTCTGGTCCCCCACTTTCAGAGCTGTTATTTTAATTTGTTTTATGCCAATCAAGCCAGTGTCCAGTAATGGGATAATTATTAGGGACTCAGGTTTCTGATTGGTTCTAACTCTTGGCATAGGGTGGGAGGGAGATGTTTGAATGATGCCTATCAGAAAGTGCCTGATTGGCTGTTGATCACAGTTAATAGTGAGGTTTCTCTTTCCAGAAGCTCTTAAATGAGTCCCAGTCTTGAAAAGTTAAAAACTTGACTTTCAATATAATAATCCAGAATGTATACAAATTATGTAGAATCCACTTTGATGATAGGGAAAGTGTGGACACTAAGCTCAAAGGAGGCCGGAAAGACACCCAAACATGGATCTCTGGCCCCTAGTTAAAAGAATTAGCCTCACATAAAAGGGGAAAGTTTTTTTTGGGGGGGAAAAGAAGAGAGGGAGCAGGAAAGGAGAAATTCCAATCTGAGGCTCTTGATTTCATATGGT
Organism: Gracilinanus agilis; assembly: GCF_016433145.1. Lineage (NCBI taxonomy): Eukaryota > Metazoa > Chordata > Mammalia > Didelphimorphia > Didelphidae > Gracilinanus > Gracilinanus agilis. Next base: position 28,259,074 of record NC_058134.1, read on the forward strand.
CTGTGGAATGATATTGCTATGGCTACTTCTGCTGTAACACAGAGAGAGAATAATTTTCCCTTTGTTATGCTTCTGTGACTGTCCCATTTAAAGCAGAGCTTCTTAATGCTTAAGGATTAGAGCAGTTAAAGAGCTGTGAACAGTTATTAATCAGCTAATCAAAACTTCAAAGGCCAGAGATAACATTCTCTAAATAACAGGCTGGATCCCCTGACTATACCTCAGAATCTATTTAGCTCTCTCTAATTTCCATCACCTTCTCTTATTTGGTATGCCTGTCTTTAGCAAGTTTCTCTCTCTTTCCCCATATTTCATTTTCCCACTCCTTTAGTAAATATATCTCTGTCTTTCTTCTTCTTTTTATGGCTTTTATTCCTTTTCTCTGCCAACCCTTCACATTTGGTCTTTCTTCCCCTATCCTTTTTTCTTTCTTCCACCATACTTTTTCTGTCTCTCTTTCTCCTTTTATTTCATGTCTCTTTGTCGTTCACATTTTCCCTATTTTTTCTCTCCCTACTGGCCATAATATGGAATACTTAATCTTATTTTTGTCATCTTTTACATAATCAAAATAAAGATTTCTGTTCCCTGTTCCTAACTTAAAAAGCAAATGTTGATTTAAAAATATTTGCCTAAGAAAAACTAAATTAAATTGCATTTTGTTAGTATGCAGACCCAAATTTAGTTTTCCACTTGTGATTTGGAAGGAAGGAAGGAAGGAGAGGAGGGAAGGAGGAAAGGAGAGAAAGAGGGAAGGAGGAAGAGATGGGGAAGGGAAAGAGAGAGGGGGGGAATCTCTATTTTAGTTCATTCAGTCCTTTAGCACAGTGCCTGACAAATAGTAGGCACTTAATAGATGCTTGTTGACACAACTGCAAAGCACAGACTTAGTCTTCTGCTAAGTCACTGTGCCTTGAACTATGGTCATTTTCCTTCTCTGAGACTTCATTTTCTTATCTGTAAAATAAATAGATTAGGTTAAAAAAAGAAATCAAGAATTTTAGGAGTCTCCAATCTTCATAGCTATGGAAAGTGGGACATAGTTCCTCCATGGATGTTTTCATTAGCTTCAGTTAGGAAGTGATACTCACCAGGAACAAAAACCACACAATAATCCATTAAAGGGATCAAAGCTGACCTGACTGTTGCAGTCACCAAAGCTGTACAAAGTGTACAATGGCTCCCTATTACCTCTAGGATCAATTACAAATTCCTTGCTCTAGTGCTTAAGGTCTTTAAAATCTAACTCCAAGCTCTCTTTCCAGTCTTCTATCACATTATTCCTCTTCATTGACTCCACATTCCTGACAAACTAAGCTAATCCTAGTTACTTCCCAGTGACAGCTCAAGAGATCTCCCAGTACTGTGCTCTATGACTAGGATACCCTTCTTCCTCCCTATCTATTTTTTAGAATCCCTTTCTTCCTTCAGAGACTGCTCTGAAGGGAAGGCTGCCATGATTACTTCCAAATGAAAATATTTTTTCATTTCCAGAATTTCCCTTGTCTACATTTTTCCTTCTCCATCACTCTCTGTTATACTTATTTGTATACCTGTTATATCTCCCCCACTTCTCAGAAGAATAAATATAAGCACCCTGAGGGCAGGGACTCTTGTTTATTTCTTTGAATACTCAAAGACTTTGCTGATAGGAAACATTTATTAAATATTGACTTGAAGATTAGACCAAAGAACAATAGTTGTTTAAATGTCAGGGCTCAAGAAATAGTTTCCACCAGTATTTTAAGAGGTGAATCCATCCATACTATCAGAACAAGAGATGCAAATTAGAGACAAATACCTGCTAACTCTGAGAATCAAGAAGTAGATATGGCATCCACTTGGATGTGAGACTGGGGAGGATATAATCTGGTAGCAGCACCCAAGCTACATTAGAGAGAGGCAAAGCAAAAGTACCCAGAGACCCCTTAGCAGAATGAGAACTGATCTATTCCAGAGTAGTGGAGAATCCTTGGGTAAATACTTTCCACAGTTCCTTACTTGGAGCATCATTCTAAGGGGAAATGATCTTATGAGGGTTTGAGGTCTGTCTGCCACTAGGGGGCGGATGCCTGCTCTGAGGATAACCCACAGGTACTGAGTGTATTTGATGTTAGATATTTTGATTCAAAGATTGAAGAGTGCTATGCCAGTGTGCTATATAAGACCTCAAAGGAAAACTTCAAATGAAATGTAGCAGTGATGGGATGAGGGGGAGGATTTTCTCTAAACTGGATATATGTTGAGATACATGGATTGGACAATCAGAACCAAACCTAGAAGAATTTAAGAATCTAGAACAATTCCCATGAAGGGGCAGAGCTGAGGGAAAGAGAGAGAGAGAGAGAGAGAAAGAGAGAGAGAGAGAGAGAGAGAGAGAGAGAGAGAGAGAGAGAGAGAGAGAGAGAGAGAGAGAGAAAGAGAGAGAGAGAGAGAGAGAGAGAGAGAGAGAGGCAGAGGCACAGAGAGACACAGAGACAGAGACAGAGACACAGAGACAGAGAGAGAGTCATGGTAGATGTCTCAGAGCATCATAGGACATTGGGGAGATATGAATGACCCATGGTAATAGGGCAATAGGAGGGTGAAAATAGAACGTTGCTTTCATAAGACTGAGGATATTTTATCTTTAATCTCTGAATCCTAGATGCAAGCTAAGTGCTTGGCACATAGTAGATGTGTAATAAATGCTTTGTTGAATGCATGGATATCTTATTATATAGATATTACTTCAAAGATTTCTATTTTTATTAGTGTTTTATTCCTAGTGGAGGATAATGAAAGGAATAAATAAAAATGCATTTATTGAGCGTTATATACAAAGCATTGGGTTAAGGGCTGAGAATGCAAATGGAAAAGTAAGATGATTCCTACTGTCAAGATGTTTATTTTTTAATATGGGGAGATAGTGCTTACAGCGGGTTTCATCTGCAAGTCAGATGGAAAGGTCCCATGGGGTTCAGTAGCAAAGAAGATAGATGATAATTCATCCATTAATAAAATCATATTAGTTCCTGATGGTGAACCATTTGGCATTGGAAAGGTCTTCAGTGTTATAGCTGCTAGGAAAGTGGGGGTATTAGCACCTTCAGAGGAAGTAGCCAGATCACACCTCCACAAGGTTTGCTACCCTGCATGCTGGATATTGGTGAGGTTATATCTCCAGTACATCTAGAGCAGCGATTCCCAAAGTGGGCACCACCGCCCCCTGGTGGGTGCTGCAGCAATCCAGCGAGGCGGTGATGGCCACAGGTGCATTTATCTTTCCTATTAATTGCTATTAAAATTTTAAAAAATTAATTTCCAGGGGGCTGAGTAATATTTTTTTCTGGAAAGGGGGCGGTAGGCCAAAAAAGCTTGGGAACCACTGGGCTAGAGGGTGGGGCACTGCTATCTGAGAGACCCTTGGGCTTAACAGCCCATTAGTGGCAGTTGATCAAAAACTGGTGTTGGTGACAGCAGGAATTTTGAACTTCTTATTTACAAAAGTTGCCTCCCACCCACCTAAATGACGACCATGAATCTTAACTAGAAATATGGAGGTAGGAGGGTAGATGTGAGTATCTTTGGATCCTGGGCTCAGTTGTATTTTCATTCCTCTCCTAAGTTCCAGTTGCAGGCTTTGGCCCAGATACTTGTGGTCAATACTCTTCTTACTCTGATTCAATGGATTTCCTGAGCCAACAATCTCAGTAAAGCCAGAGACTTATTTGAAAAGCAGCAAAACATCAGCAGTTAAAGCTGAAAAGAAGTGGCCAAACATTCTGGCTTCTGGCTTCCCTCAGTAATTATTTGTTCTTGTGTTTGGGGGCTTTGTCACCGCCTTTTTATTTATCTGTGTTTCAGGAAAATGGTTCAGTTCTATCCAAGCCTGCGTCTGAGCACTGAGCTGCTAAGGCGGGCATTTCTTCTCCTCTGGTTTTCACTGGTTAGAGATGCCAGTTAGGATATTTTTGTTACTTGGTCTGGGAGTCAATTCTGCGTATAATTATGGGTGTGGGTTCTCTCCTTTTATATTAAGACTTTTCTCTAGCACCACACAAAGGGCATTGCAGGAAACTGGCAAGGAAGTGGTGCCAGGCGCTTTCATTTGAACTCAATGAATATTTACCAAAGACCTACTATGTGTAAAGTGCATTCATGCTAAGAATGGGGGATGCCAACAGGAACAGGAAACAGACCTTGCATTCGGTGGATAATCAATATTAATAATAAAGGAAATATATTATTCTTTTATATATTTATAAAATAAAAATTTAAAAATTAACAATAAACATATTAAATGTAGACTTTAAGAAACTGTGATATACTTCAGTTTACATATACATGTGCATGCATCAATGTATGTATATGTATATATCACATATGTGTCTCTATTACATATATAGAATATATTATACTTCATATATTTCTTTAAAGTAGTATATATAAATAATTTACTTTCCTTGATGTTCTATATAAATGTGAGCTGTTTTATATATATATATATGATGTACCTACACATATACACAGAGATGTATATACTGTACACATATGTATGCATATACACACCTGAATTTGCAAACACATTATATGTAGATATACACACATGTGTACATATATGTATTTGTTGTTTTATGTATTTTTCAATCATGTCCTAATTCTACTCTCTGTGACTCCATTTGAGGTTTTCTTAGCAAAGACACTATTGTGGCTGGCCATTTCTTTCTCCAGTTCATTTGACAGTTGAGGAAACTGAGGTAAACATGGTTAAGTGACTTGTCCAGGATTACACAGCTAGTAAGTGTCTGAGGTCATATTTGAACTCAGGAAGATCAATCTCTATCCAGTTAACTACCTCTGAGTGTGTGCATGTGTCTACATATATCTATGTAGAAATTGTTATTAGTCACATCCTACTCTTGGTCTATATCAATACTTGTTATTTTCTTTTTCTATATAACTTGAATTTGGAGCTTTAAGATGGAAAAAAAATGAAGCTCCCCCTTTTAAATACAATTTTCTATCTTATTGCATTGGCAGATCTCACTTCATTTTTCCTCTGCATATATACATTTGTGTGTTTCTATGTATGTAGATAAATAAGGGTTGGTGCTTTTTTTTTTTTTTGGCTTTTATTTGGGCCTTTTATGCTTTGTCTTTCTCTCATATATTCAAAGTTATCAAAGAAAGGGTGTTGCAAACTGGGAATTATTCCGTATCCTAAGTCATAAGGTCAAGTCCTATGCCCTACCTTTACCATGATCATTTTCTTATCCCAAGGTGAAAATATCTATCTCTGGTTCTGATCGTCTCTAGCTATCTATTTTTCTCTTCTCCTGGAGTAGGATACAGTTCTGGGGAGTATCATCCTTCCTCAAACAAGATAAAATTCCTCCTGGATAAAATTCATTATAGCATGGGAGCATATGCACATGGGTATGCATGCATGCAGATATACACACACATTTTGAAATTTATAAGCGCATGTGTGCCTTTTCTTTGAAATCACCTGATATTCTCTGAAGTCATTTTATAAGATGTAAATCTCTTAGATTAATATAACAGTCTCTTAGATGGGTTTTTTTTATTGGTCTGTTGTTGATGCTTTTTTGTTCTTTTGCTTCTCTGTCCAATTTTTTTAAATATAGGAGGTAAAAAGGAAGAAATTAACATGATTGCTTAATCTTTCTTAATAATTGTTCTAATTTACATTTCTTCTGTTTTTCTTATTTTGAGTATCTAATTTAGCAATTCAGTGTTCTGCTGACTTCTGGTTTTGTAAAGTTGGTAGGGATGCCTTAAGTGTTTCTCTTTGTGGAATTACCACATTTCCCATTAATTATTAAGTTTAGATTTTCAGAAAATGTTATTTATGATTATAACTTGAGCTCTTTTGATTTCTGAAATATTCCATTCTGTTTTCCTCATTTTTTCATAGCTATGGATGAATCTTATATTATTTAAAGAAATGGAACTTTATATCTAAAAGTCTTTCTTCAGACTATTTGTGAAATTTATCATTTAGTATCAAAATTCTGAAATGTAATCCAACATGTTTTGGAATTGCAAACTTGGAGTCTTCTTCTGGCATTGATTGGTGGATTCAATCAATCAATATTTTTCATTTATATTCAAAAGTGAATTTTAAAATAATTTTTGCAGTATGGTATTGAGGTATTGAAATTCATTGTGTTCTTCTGGGAACCTACGATCATTTCCTTCTCTTTTGCCAAATTTTCTTTCACTCCTGTATTTTTTAGTTACAAAAGTATCATTCTTCAGATCCTTTATTCTTTGGAGATATTCTGCATATTGTATTCTAAATTTTCTTAGAATACATCCACTTCTTGTCTTCATTAATTCTGCTTTGAAAACTTTTGTTTCTGTTAAATTTCTATACAAGTACTTTCTTTTTTAATTTCATTTTTCTTTTGGACTATTTTGAAATTTTTTGTTTGTTATTGAAGGGTTTCTGAGCAGTACAAAGAATTCTTTTTGTTACCAGTTTGGGGTTCATTTTTATTTTGTGGTGTATTTCAAACCTTTATAATCCTTATCCACCTTTATTTTATTCTCTATGTTTATTTAGTTTTTTATTTTTTCACTTTGAAAAATTTTATTTAATTAATTGACTTAGAATATTTTTCCATGGTTACATGATTCATCTTTCCCTCCCCTCCCCCATAGCCAACAAGTAATTCCACTGGGTTTTATATATGTCATTAATCAAGATCTATTTCCATATGATTAATATCTGCATTAGGGTGATCACTTAGAGTCTACATCTCCAATTATATCCCCAATGACCCATGTGATCAAACAGTTGCTTTTCTTCTTTGTTTCTACTTCCACAGTTCTTTCTCTGGTTGTGGATAGCATTCTTTCTCATAAGTCCCTCAGAATTGTCCTGGATCATTGCATTGTTGCTAGTACAGAAGTCCATTACATTCAATTGTACCAAAGTGTATCAGTCTCCGTGTACAATGTTCTCCTGGTTCTGCTCCTTTCACTCTGCATCAATTCCTGGAGGTCATTCCAGTTCACATGGAATTCCTACAGGTTATTATTCCTTAAAGCACAATAATATTCCATCACTAACAGACACCATAATTTATTCAGCCATTCCCCATTCCCTCATTTTCCAATTTTTTGTCACTACAAAGAGCGCAGCTATAAATATTTTTGAACAAATCTTTTTCCTTATTATCTCTTTGGGATATAACACCAGCAGTGGAATGGCTGGATCAAAAGACAGATAGTCTTTTAAGGCCCTTTGGGCAGTGTTCCAAATTGCCATCCAGAATGGTTGGATCAAGTCACAACTCCACCAGCAATGCATCAATGTCCCAATTTTGCCACATCCCCTCCAACATTTATTACTTTCCTTTGCTGTCATTTTAGCCAATATGCTAGGTGTGACGTGGTACCTCAGAATTGTTTTGATTTGCATTTCTCTCATTATAAGCATCTCTATGTTTATAATTATAACTGCTGGTTTATTTACTTGGTAGTTAAACTTATGCAGAGCCTTCCTCTCTTGAACTGGACATTTTCTCCCTTTTCTTTCATTCATAGTAGCTTGTCTCTGGATTCTCTCCTTATTCTTCAGTTTTTCCCTCCCAGCTACTAATTAGACCCCCAAGACTCAATGTGCATCTTGGGTTTGAGAAAGATTGAGGCCTCACTGATTCACTGGTCAGTGTAATCTCCATGTGGGGATGCCTGATTTCAACTAGATTTCCAGTTTCTTTTCTGTCTGATCTTTATGCTCCTTACAACATGCCTTTTGTGAGATTTGGTAGGGTTCCAATAGTGGTTGTCATAAGAAGATCTAGGCAGGGGCTCTAGCAATCTGAAGAAAGCATCAAATACTTCTTTTTTTTTTCAACTTTTTTTAAACCCTTAACTTCTGTGCATTGGCTCCTAGGTGGAAGAGTGGTAAGGGTGGGCAATGGGGGTCAAGTGACTTGCCCAGGGTCACACAGCTTGGAAGTGTCTGAGGCTGGATTTGAACCTAGGACCTCCCATCTCTAGGCCTGGCTCTCAATCCACTGAGCTATGCAGCTGCCCCCTAAATACTTCTTTAATGAACTGTTTATGTATGACATGGGATGGATTGTAGGTGAGTCTGGTGAGTGAGAGGTTTAGGCATTTAAGCTCTTCCAGTATTTTTTCCCCATGAGATTAACCTTATATGCTGTTTCCTTCTTTTTATCTTGTAGGTTCAGTTTTGATTATTATATATTTGGTACATAATTTCTTTGACATTTTTGGGGTTGGAGAGGAATGCACATGAAAACCAGTTTCCCATCATGCTAATTATATTGGCCCAGTCCAATTCTTTCCTAGAAGTTGAAGTTGGAAGTCCAAACTTTTTCATTTTAGGATGCATATTCATGAGCTTAGCAATGATCAGATTCCAAACTCCAGGGAAGGGTTGATATTTTAATAATAAATGTTTCTTTTCATCTGCTATCTTTATAGCATTGCACCAAGATTTCAGTGAGGAGAGCAATAAAGCAGCACTACTTCTCAGGCATTGTTCTGAACTATGATTTATGGAAAGGGAAAGGAGAATATTATTTAGATACTAAATTCCCATGAGAGGGACATTGGTCATTTTCCCCTCATTTTTATGATTAACCAAATACACAGAATATGCCTATAAGCTATGGCATATGGCCAGAAGATGAACATTGAATAAGTGCAATTTTACTGTCTATGTTAATCTTTGCCAAGGTAATTGCCTTCATTCTATTTTTGGTGCCCAGTTGGTAATTCTGTACGGCCTACTGACAATTGTTTGATAAAGTTAGAGATCATACCAAAGATGAAAAAAGTCATGTTCATAGGTAGCCATGTCCCATTTTTAGGATCTGTGAAACCCAACAGCAAAGAAAAGTGAAGCAAATGATAGGTGTCAGCTATTCCTCAATCTTTCTTTGTTGGAGTCAAGCCCATGTAGACCTACATTTAAAGCTGGAAAGTACAGTCCTTCCTAGATTAAGACAGGAAGTGAGTACATCTAGGTGGAATTGTACTGGGAGGATGAAGCTTTTCTGATTATCTTTTGCTGAAACAAATGACCTGTGTGTCATATATCTGTCAAGGACCCAAGAATAAGAGGCCTTAGCAAATACCTGAATAAAGAATAATCAGCTCCCAAAAGACTTTCTGGTTTGATTACCAGATAAGATTGGTAAAGACCAACAAATCAATAAGGTAGAGTGTTAGAGGTGGGCCTGATGCCAATACATCATTAGTTCAGGTTTGATTTCAGGGCAGAAAAAGAGGCATTCATGTCATTGAAAAGTTAATAAAAGGTTTTCTAAACTGAGACAAAGGATATGCAACAAGGCTTAGTTTTCATCAATGTGGCTCCAAACTGGTCTACAGCAGGGCAGTGTACTGACTCCTGTGGTCTGCAAATATCTGCCAACTTGGAAGTTTTCCAATTCTATATGAGTGAGACTTTTTAATGGCCTGAGAACTAAGAAACTGTGTCAAAAGAGGCAGCAACCAGTCTAAACCAGGTAAAGTTTTGTTGTCTTTCATGGCACATTAGTCCCTCTTGAAGGGGAAATGGAGAGACCTGTTCTTATCATATAAGGTAACGAAACCCTGGATGACAAATTCTGGTAGAAATAGAATGAAAGGAAATTGCATCTTCTTGGGTAGTGAGTGGCTCTCCCTTTGGGATGTCAGTTGTCAGAATAAGAGATATAGCCATTAGAACAAGAACAATTTCTTAGGTTTGGGGTATGAAACCCTCCCAACCCATTTCCCAATGACCAAATGTTATTGTTGCTATTCAGTAGTGTCCAACTATTTGTAACTCCATTTGGGGTTTTCTTGGCAATGATACTGGGATATTCTGTCATTTCCTTCTCCAGCTCATTTTATAGATAATGAAGTGGGGACAGAGAGGATTAAGTAATTGCCCAAGGACACAAAGCTAGTAATTGTTTGAGGCCAGGTTTGAGCTCATGAAGATGAGTCTTACTGTCTCCAGGTCAGTCATGCTATCCATCGAACCACCTTGCTTCCCATTTACCAGGTTTCTGGAAGTAAATGAGAACACAGATATCCCAAATTAGATTGTTTGTTTAGCCCTGTTACTGGGCTTTACATGTGGCAGAAGGCTCAAAGAAAACCTCAAGGGGGAATGGCTAAACAAACTGCAGTATAAATATCATTGAATATTACTATACCACTAAAAATGAGGGATTTGGGAGAATAAAGGATGAAACACATTTTTTCCCTCAATTTAACCATTACCTTATTATATGCTAGATTCTGTGCTAGGTGTTAGAGATACAAATACAACAAAGCAGACCCTGCTCTTAAAGAGCTTCTATTATCTTGGCAGATTGGTGGAAGTTTAGGTATAGAATACTACCATGCTGTCAGATAATGCTGCTGTCTCAGTTGCTTTTGTTTAAATGTTGACAAGTGAGGGTTCAATTTGTGTGGGTGTAGGGAGATTATATTGGGGAATATGGGAAAAACAGTGTTATAAAATCAAAAGGCATCATTAAACTTAAAAAAAACATCTTAGATTGTATCACTGCTGAAGATTTATTTCAATCCTCTGTATTTTTTTCTTGGTTAGCCAAAACATTTTTATTACTTACATACACAAGGGCATAATTGGACCACGGGCAGTGAACAGGCCTTATAATCATGTTCCCAACCAAGTGGAATATAGCTTAGTAATTTATAGTGTCACAAATGGGTTGAGAATATAAAAATAAATAAGGATGTTAGAGAGTTAAAAAAACAAAAGGAAGCATTACAATTCTGAGAAAGAGAAGTACAAATTTAGGATATCGATGTGGTTGTTATTAACAGGTCACAGCAACCAAGTTGTGATTGGTTATATTCTAGGAACAAGTACTATCCCCTGAGTAGTTGCTGTCCATTGTCCTAACCAGGGATGGCATTCCCATGGGAACACAGTTCCTCATAGTTTCTTCAGGTTAACAATATCTAGTCTATCCACAGGTCTTTGCAGTGATTTTAATTACTACAATAGTTTAGAAGCACAAAAAGGCAGGTCTAGGGTTCTGGATTTACAGTGCCTTATAGTTTTAATGTATTTCTATCCAAAAGTTTCATTTTTATTTTCTTTATAGCCCAAAGATGTATGACTCCCACCTGCCCAATTTAAACCCCTTCTACCCCACCCCCACCATAATTAATCTGCGGAGAAAGACCTTTGTTTAGCAAAGGTGCTTTTTATTTTTATTTTTTGCTACCAGGGGTATAACTCTTTTCTGTTTTGCTAATTTAATAACTCCCTTTGGAAATAGAGTGACCCTGGAAAAGTGAGCAACCATGATCTTGACCTTTTAGGAAATGTCAAGTTTAGCATACCATATGAATAGACAGTACAACCTCTTCAGGGACCACTGCAGCCTGATCTTAAGAGGAGGTGGACTTGAGAGAGCAGTTTCTTTCTTTAAAAGCTAAGCTTTAAAATGAATGCTATTAAAATGAATGGTATTAAGAATAGGATTTAAGCAGTACAAATGTTTATACAGGTATATTTGGACTTTCTTAAAGGAGGATATATGCCCTGTGGCATAGAGGAATAGTCTTAACATTGTACTTACTCAAGAGCAGAATTTTCAAAGCTATCATGATCTTCTGAGCATAGGCTTTGATGTTGTGACTGGCATCCTGCCATCTGGCATTAACTTCCCAGACCAAATGGATTCTCTGCAGAATACTACCCTGATTCGGGTAAATATAGCACCTAGATATACCCTTACACTTATATTGTGTCTGTGAAAACTACCCTGGGTTTGAGGCATATTGGGATAAACACTCATTCAAAACCAAAGCTCATTAGCCTCCTTTGATATGTTTCTTATAACAACCAGGTAGAGGCAATGTACATCTAATTTAACAACATTAGAATATAAATGAAAATAAAGATTTATCTTTATACCCTCAAAGTTACTACTTATAACAGTTTGTTATATGACTATATGCATCCAGTGGATACATGTGAACCAGACAACCCATATGACCAAAGATGCAGAGGCTAAGGTAAAATCATGGAGGACATGTGTAAGAAATTAAATTTAGAGTTTGACTAAACATGAGAATTGTAAGGTAATATTGTGGTCGCTGATTTAAAATATTATAACTCAAGTCAAAATGACTTTTAGTAGCATTTATTTACAAAGAGGTGGAAAGAGTGAAAGTAGAAAAATGTAAGAAGAGGGTAGAGAAAAATGTCTAGCCTATTCCACTAAATGTTGCTCCAGTGTCTGGCTCAGCCCCAGCAGGACTCATTAACCGTCAGCCAGAGGACACAGAGATGTCTTATACAAGGGTTTCACCTATGTAGCCTCCTCCAGGAAAGGAAGGCCTCTCCGGAACTAATCTCTCCAGAAGCCAGGAAAGGAAGGCCAGCTATTCACTTACCTAAGACCGAAGTCCAAAGGAGAAGATCCAGGAGCAGTCATACCAGAAGCAGTCCAAGAGCCAAAGTCAAGTTCCAAGCCAAAGGTGCAGTCTAAAACTACCTCCAAAAGTCAAGTCACCAGCTGAAGTTCCCTGGACAGGAAGTTCAGGACTTTTTATAGTCCTTTTTCCATGTGACTTCCTGTCCCTTCCTCCACTTTACGGGAACTAATTGCAGTCTATCAATTTGCTTAGCACTGTCCAGGGGGTGGTCTGTGGCCTCTGGAGTTGTCACCCAGTTTAGTAAGTGACTTGGGAACTCCTTTACTTAGTGTTAAGTACAGGTGTTTAAGTTTTTGGTTGATTAATTTAAAAATTGCTGATTGATAGACAAGGTTTGATTCACTCTTCACAATACCTCCTGTGATTCTTTGGGAGACTAGTCTCCCCAATGAATCATTTAACAAAACCAGCTTATACCTCTAAAGATCTTCTAGCTAACAGTGTATACACATGGTTGCACTTTCTTTTTTTTTTTAAACCTTTAACTTCTGTGTATTGGCTCATAGGTGGAAGAGTGGTAAGGGTGGGCTATGGGGGTCAAGTGACTTGCTCAGGGTCACACAGCAGGGTAGTGTCTGAGGCCAGATTTGAACCTAGGACCTCCCGTCTCTAGGCCTGGCTCTCAATCCACTGAGCTAACCAGCTGCCCCACTGTTGAACTTTATAAGAGGAAACTACAATAGTTAGAGATAAGAGGGAAATAAAAGAAAGAGAGAGCAAAAGGAATGTTTGCTAGGCACACTGACAAAAAGACAGTTAGGGAGCAGTCTCCTTTGGCATAAGAGTTTACATTCAGAATAAATGTGTTCAACCCCCTCTAGTTCAATCAATTAAATTCAAAGTTCATTCTGGATTTTCTGATGTGGTGGAGGTTTCTTTATGACACTTTCTCCAAACAGTTCATTTTCTTAATTCAAGGAGTTAGCGAGCTTCTTTTCATGAAATTTTTCTCAAAAACAAATTAAGGCTTGGATTTTATGAGAATTATACAATCCCCCCTGAGGAGGGTGTTAACCAACCCTTGGATCAACTCAGAATACATGGTTGAGTTATGGGGTACATGAGTCGTGTGTTAAAAGAAAAACAAAAAACAAAAAGAAGAAAAACAAATAGAAGAAAAATTAAACTTTGGGAGAAAAGAAAATCAAAATCAAGACCTATGTATATGAAAATTTCTGAGTAAGAAAGAATAAATCTATAACAGGTTCTTAAATCAGGGTCAAATTAAAGTGATTTCTGTCCCACAGGTCTGTTGGACAAATGCAGTAATATTGCACTTACCCATTGGCAACCAGGGCCACAGAAAGTAGCCATACTATAGGAGAAAAAAAAAGAAAGACTGGATTTTTATGTAAAAGGGAAGTATCATTCTTTGGTCTGATTTTACCTACATTCACAGGGATAGAGAGTCAAAAATGGCAATGAAACTTAGGTACTTGTCAAAATGTGGCATGGGGAAGACCTGCATCTGACATATGTCAGACAACCACTACCTTGAACCTCATACAAGTTCTCTGACTTGGTGCAAATCTCATTAATCCCACAAGGATTGTTGGTTTTCTTGACCTTTTGCTTCTTGGCACTGTACAATGGCTCTTTTATGACCCTTTCTCCTGGAATTAGATACAATTATTAATCACAGTTCCACAATATTTATCAATCAATGATAGGTTTCTATAGTCTAAAGCTTTTGGATATACAATGATATTAGAGCAAATGTATATTTTAAACTTCTATTGCAAAATTAAAAAAAAGATTACTATTGATTATATGTACTTTAAGTATAAGAATAAGAAAGGGGAAAAATCAATATTCTATTGAAAATAAAAAAGAAAAGATATAAAAAATTCAGGAGTTTAATATGTCAATGAAAACAATGTCCACTTGTCTATGGATTTTTATCTCCAATCCATGTGACAGGATACAGTCAGTGTCAATAGAAGGTTTTTTGTTTTTGTTTTTTTTTTCATGTGAGCAATGAATCCAAGAATCCTTTTCTCCAATTTTGATAGCTATTGGAGTAGTTAACAATACTTTAAATGGACCTTCCCAGGCAGGCTGTGTTGCTCAAGTGCCCTGGAAATTCTTTATGTATACCTTGTCTCCTGGATTTAGGTCATGAAGTGAAAAGTCTATAGGCCCTACTTGTACTGCAGTTCTGGATTCATCAAGTTGTCAAAATTCGATCTGCAATTCCTGTATATATGAAGCAGAAGAAGTGTCCCCTCTAGTAGTGATGTATATGCAGGACAAAAAGGTTCAGCCTATATAGGGGGATGCCCAAAAAGCATCTCAAATGGTGAAATGTATAAATCTCCCCTGGGCCTGATTCAGAGGTAAAATAGAGTTAGAGGGAGAGTTTCAGGCCATTTTTAAATGAGTCTCAGTGTACAGTTTTCCAATCATGGTCTTAAGTTCTCTGTTCATTCTTTCAACTTGACCTGAGCTCTGGGGATTATATGGTTTAATATATGAAATATATTAATATATAGGAGTTATCCCTGAACAGGAATAAATTTGGGAAAGAACCAAATTGGTAAAATGAGTCCCCCTGTCCAAATCAATTTGTGCTGGCAGGCCAAAGTGAGGAATAATCTCTTTTAAGAGTACCTTGGCAACAAAAGCCACTGTGGCTTGGGGGGTAGGAAATGTTTCTGACCATCTGGTTAGTTGATCCATTATGACTAGACAGAATGTATAATGTCCAGTCTTTGGCATTGTAATAAAATCAATTTGCAGATTGTATACATGTATATAGGGAACGTCTATGCCATGTGCATTTCAAGAAGCAACTCATGCTTTTGATGAATTAGAACTATCAGTGTGGTCTGATAATGTAATGACTTGCTTTTTCTGCTGAGCTGGGTTCTTCTACTAGTCTGTAATATCTACCTCCCTGCTCTCTACTGAGTGGACTCTGCTACTATTTTCTCATTTGTGATTAAATAAAGTCTTGGCAAGGTTATATTTGCAAGATCCTCAGTTCTTAAAAGTCCATAGACCTAGGGTAGTTTTTTTCAAATTTAGACACCAGCAAGCTATACCCAGTCTGCAACATGGGGAAAGATTTCAAGTCTTATAATTCTATTTTTTTTAACTCAACCCTCTCCTTTGTTTTATCCTCTTACTCCCAGTTTCATTATTGTTGTTCAGTTGTTTCTGACTCTACATGGCCCCATTTGGATATTTGGCAATGACATTGGAATGGTTTGCCATTTTCTTCTCTAGTTCATTTTCCAAATGAGGAAACTGAGGCAAACAGGAGTAAGTGACTTGGGCCACTCAGCTAGTAAGTATCTGCGGATAGATTTGATCTCAGGAACATATCTACTTAACTCCCCAGCATTCTATTCAGTGTGCCACCTAGTTGCTTCAGTTTCATTTTTATCTGAGTTGGGATCACGTCTTATCAACTCTTCTGTCCCATTAAATAGTCTTTCAGAATACTACTTAACAAATTGCAAGGGAACTGGGTGAAAATGTGGTAAGTAAACTCTTCCCAATCTTCATTCTCCACCATTATATTACTCAGATGCCAAGGAAATCATAGGGTCTTGGCCGAGTGGAAAATATGGAAAAGGATTGATAATCTTTTTAGAGGTATCAGATTTGACTCTTGATTAAAGAAATGCAAATTAAAACAATTGTGAGGTACCACCTCACACTTATCAGATTGTCCAATATGACAATAAAAGAGAATGATGAATGTTGGAGGGGATGTGGCAAAATTGATTCACTAATGCATTGCTGGTGGAATTCTGAATGGATCCAATCATTCTGTGGGACAATTTGGAATTATGCCCAAAGGGCTATAAAATAATGTATACCCTTTGATCCAGTAATACCACCACTAGGTCTATATTCCAAAGAAATTTTTAAAAAGGGAAAGAACCTGTACTGTACAAAAAAATATACAAAAATATTTATAGCTCATTTCTTTGTGGTGGCAAAGAATTGGAGACTAAAGGAATGTCCCTCAATTGGGGAATGGCTGAACAAATTGTCATACATGACAGTGATGGAATAACTATTATGCCATAAGGAATGATGAAGGATGATTTCAGAAAGAGCAGGAAAAACTTACATGAACTGATGCACAGTGAAATAAATAGAACCAGGAGAACATTGTACACAGCGATAGCAATATTGTGAAATGATCAAATGTGATAGACTTTGCTACTGACAGCAATACAATGATCCAGAACAATTCTGAGGGATTTATGAAAAAGAATGCTATTAACCTCCAGAGAAGAACTGTTAGAGTAAGAATGCAGATAGAAGCATATGATTTATTACTTGCTTATATGAGTAAATGTTTTAGTGTTTTGCTTTCATAAGATTATTCACTTACAAAAATGAATAATATGGAAATATGTTTTGTGTGACAATACGTGTATAACCCAGATTGAATTGCTTCCTAGTTCTGGGAAGGGGAGGGAAGAAAGGAGGGAGACAATTTGGATTATATAACTTTGGAAAACACATGTTGAAATTTGTTATTGAAATTTTTAAAATTTTTAAAAAGAGGTATTAAATTTGCAGCCCACAAAGAATGAGGCTTAAATGAGTAATATATAATTGAGAAATGTTTAACAAAGTAGATAAAATACAATATAACATAAAGTTAATTTGTAGTTTTCTAAATCAGTGTGTGACCCATAGAGGTCTGTTTGTGTGTGTGTGTGTTTGACACCACCATTCTACACTGACATCAACAACATAGTCAATGAACTTTTTGCATGGAACTGATTCACAATGGATACAATATAGAACAAGGTCATCTACTATGAAGAGGAAATATGAATTACCTCAAAATTCAGGTGAGGTTGAGTAAAGAACACAGATGAATCCTTTTCAAATATACTTATTTTTGAAGGCTAATGAGATCTATACACTTTTGCATTCCTTTTTGGGGCAATCTGACCCATTTGTTGCTTACTACAATATTTTTATTATCTATCATTTTTTTCAGACTCCATGAATGGTCCATTTTCTTTTCTAGTCCTACATCTCTCTGGCAATCCTTTTTTTCTTCTTCTTCTTAATACTTGTCATGTGTTACAACCTGCTTATGCTCATCATGTGCCTCTCCAATGCCCTGTGGGTGACCCACAAATATAATTCTTTAGGGAATAGTATTTCAATAAACATGTACAGAGAACCACTGGAAGAATATTGTTGTGAAATAGATGTCTTTGTTTCAGGAAAAATAATAGTCATCAAAATTAAGTAGAAAATGGGGTTCATATTAGCCTAAAAACTTTTTTTTAAAGTATGAAGATATGGTCTTTAGAAAGGGTCTGGTAGGTTCTGACTATGGCAAACAAATTAGTCACTCTCATCCTAAATGACTATAGAAAGGTTAGTCACAGAAGCCATACAGGATTGAGAGAACAGAAGGTGCTGAAGGAGGGTAGCTATCATGATTACTGGGTACTGGAACTCCTGAGACTGAGGCCATGTGTTCACCCTATTAATGAGAGAATGTACAGCCAGGGGCAGACACTGAGCAGCTGGAACTGATTAGGACTCCTGAGACTGAAGCTGGTGAGCCTTCATGCCCACTTCCCTCATCTATTTTCAGAGAAAACAAGAGTCTGACATAATTTTTCCAGCAAGGGGCTGATAATGCTACCTAAAAGTTTGACTTATTTTGGTATTTAAATGATGACTTTGTCTCTTAAGTTGGCAATTGTGATTAAAATTTGTTGACCACTCTCTTTGAAAATTTGTATATATGATTGAGAATACAGTGGAAAGGATTAAATGAGGAGAGTGCATATAGAGAGATATTTGAAAACATTTTTTTCCAGAACCTGATCTTTGACTGGGGGCTCAGAGCTATAGAAGATGGGTTTTGATTAATTTTTAAAGAATCCTTATTTTCTGCCTTAGAATCAATATATAATATTGGTTCCAAGGCAAAAGAGTGGCAAAGGCTACTAAATAAGAGTTAAGTGACTTGCTCAGGATGACACTGCTAGGAAGTATCTGAGTCCAGGTTTGAACCTAGGACCTCCCATCTGAAGGCCTGGTTCTCAATTTAGTGAGTCATCTAGCTGCCCCTATTGATTCATTTTTATAACTTCTCAGGACTTATACTGTGATTTGTCTAGGCAATGAGCTAGCAGTGTTTGGGGCTGACATAAAAAGCTGATGTAGCATTGAGTCTTTGGATCTTCCCAGACTTTGTTAGAAATGAAAGCCATTTTAAGAGAGCAAGCCAAAGGTATGGCTAAGCAAAAAGTTGGAATAGCACCAACCTCCACTTCTATGGGACTGTAATTCCTAAAGTACTTAGATCTAGAAAGGACTTTAGGGATCACTGAGTTTAATCTCTTTATCTTATGAATAAGAAAATTGAGGTCCAGAAAGAACAAAAGTAGGATTTGAACCTGAGACTTCTGATGCAAAATTCTGTACTCAGCAATATGCTGCAGTGTTTTCCATGTCTTTCATTGACAAAGGAAAGGGAGGGTGATAGTTTTGTTATTTGCACAAGTTTACCAGTTAATATCAGCTAAGATTAGTTAATGAAGAAATGAAAGCTAATGATTCCAAAAGATCTGTCTTTGACATCATATTAAAAAAAAAGTTTGATTCTTTTTGCTTCTAATATTATGCTACATAGGCTGGTTGTTGATGACATGACTATTTGGCTAGGGTTTACTCTCTGATTTCATTTTGATAGGGGAGAGGGCAGGAACCAACTATTTTTATTTTATAATATTCTTCATCTTCAAACTCAAAATACTAATCAGATAAAAATGGTTTGGCATGGTTAACTTAGCTAAATAGGTCACTGCTGCATTCGTTGTGAATTTATTATATCAGTACCTAGAGATCATCTGAGATAGTATCAATTAGTAGAAACAGCAATAGTAGTACTATATATACATGAAGCACATATGGTTATGGCATCTATGTGGTGGTATGGATAGAATGCCAATCCCAGAGTCAAGAAGACTGGAATTCAAATCTGATCTCAGACAATTACTAATTCTGTGACACTGAGCAAATCTTTCAACCCTATTTGCCTCAATTTCCTTATCTATAAAATGATTTGGAGAAGGAAATGGCAAAACACTTCAGTATCTTTGCCAAGAAAACCCCAAATTATGTCAGGAAGAGTTGGATGTGGCTGAAAAATATTCCACAACAACAATATATTATACATACATAAAGCAATGTCACATGGATATAGCACTTTAATATTTTCAAAGCACTTTCACAAGAAGTAATAAATACTAGGTCCCATCATTTTGTATAGAAAGGACCAGCCTTGAAGTAAGGAAGACCTAGTTTCTAATACATTGTCTGTGTGTCCACTAGGATTTTACCCATCCTTTCAGTATCTCTAGAGAACTCTCTAAAATGAAATTCCAAGTGAAGACAATGTAGGGAACGCCCTATGCTGATGAAATCAGACCATTCCACCCTCCCCTCCAAAGATACTACTAATTATAGCTAATTAATCCCAACATTTGGTAACCCGCAAATGTGCACACATTTAGGGCCAAGAAGGAAATCCCTGATCCTCCTTGAATCAGCAAATAGGCCAGATGCAAGATAACAGATTTGCATTCCTTAAAAGAATCTGGCACAGACTGCCATCAGAGAAGGCAGGATGCTGGGATAAATACATGGACCTGCTTCATTTTTCATTTAATAAAAAGCACCCATCCTTTTAATAAAATGCCCCACTGCCTAATCTGATAACTACACATAGTGCATGTACCTCAATGGGTGGGCTTCTGGCCCTTTGACAAAATTGAAGCAAAAAATCAGATTAAATGATTCATCTTCTTATTGTACCATTCTGTAGAGACTTCTTGTTACTTGGCATTTCCGGACCATAAAAAGGTCAGAGATCCATATTTCACATTCTCGCATGTCATATTGCTGAGGGGCCTGTTTGGTGAAAACTTTCCCTAAATATTGTCATCAGACTTAGGAAGAACAGTGCATAAAAGGAGTTATGGTCCACATGTAAAAGCCACTGGGAACTAAAGGGACAGGAATTGCCAACAAAACTGTGACTCAATTAATGGGAGACCATTTTATTTCTAGATTTCCTATACATTCAAACTGATCCAGTTAAAGCTTCCTACAAAAACTTTCTATCAATTTATTCATGGACATTCACCCACAAGTTTAAATCAGAAAAGCATAACCCTTGGGGGCAGCTGGGTAGCACAGTGGAATGAGAGCCAGGCCTAGAGACGGGAGGTCCTAGGTTCAAATTTGACCTCAGACACTTCCCAGCTGTGTGACCCTGGGCAAGTCACTTGACCCCCATTGCCTACCCTTACCACTCTTCTGCCTTGGAGCTAATACACAGTATTGACTCCAAGACAGAAGGTAAGGGTTAGAAAAGAAAAGAAAAAAAAGAAAAGGAAAGAGTTCATCAGTTCTCTCTCTGCAGGTGAATAACATTTTTTCCATCAAGAGTCCTTTGGGGCTTTAAAAGACTGCCTGCCCTTTGATCCAGCAATACCACTGCTGGGTTTGTACCCCAAAGAGATAGTAAGAAAAAAGACTTGTACAAAAATATTTATAGCCTCGCTCTTTGAGGTGACAAAAAATTTGGAAAATGAGAGGGTGTCCATCAATTGGGGAATGGCTGAACAAATTGTGGTATCTAATGGTGATGTAATACTATTGTGCTGAAAGGAATGATGAACTAGAGGAATTCCATGTGAACTGGGAAGATCTCCAGGAAGTGATGCAGAGTGAAAGGAGCAGAACCAGGAGAACATTGTACACAGAGACAGATACATTATGGCACAATCAAATGTAATGGACTTTTCTACTAACAGCAATGCAATGACCCAGGACAACACTGTGAAACTTATGAGAAATAATGCTATTTACATGCAGGGAAAGAACTGTGGGACCAAAGATGCAGAAGAAAAACATGCTTGATCACATGGTGTGATGGGGATTTTATTGGGGTTTTTGGCATTAAAAGATCACTCTTGCAAATATGAAAAATATGGAAATAGGTTTTGAACAATGATACATGT
This sequence comes from Gracilinanus agilis, assembly GCF_016433145.1. Taxonomy (NCBI): domain Eukaryota; kingdom Metazoa; phylum Chordata; class Mammalia; order Didelphimorphia; family Didelphidae; genus Gracilinanus; species Gracilinanus agilis. Next base: position 28,280,559 of record NC_058134.1, read on the forward strand.
ATAACCCAGTGGAATTGCTTGTCAGTTCAGGGAGGAGGGAGGCAAGAGGGGTGGAAAAAATCATGAATCATGTAACCATGGAAAAATATTCTGAATACATAATTAAATATTTTAAAAAAGAGAGATTGTCAGAATGGAAGCAGAAATATGGAAGATACTAATTATTTATAGGTCATGTTTTCCTATTAAAAAAAAGAAAAAAGAGTCCTTTGGAATTATTCTGAATTACTGTATTGATTAGAGTAGCCAAATCTTTCACAATTGTTCATCATTATACCATTGCTATTACTGTATACAATGATATTCTAATTCTTCTCACTTCACTTTGCATCAGTTCATATAGGTCTTGCCATCCTTTTCTGAAACCACCCTCCTTATATTATAGCACAATAATATTTTATCACAAATCATGGCACTACTTGTTCAGCAAACAACTATTCTACCAATGTTGCATTTTCCCTTTTAAAAAAATTTCTTTGGGGTATAGACTTAATACTGCTTTTGCTGGATCAGATGATATACATGGTTATATAGCCTTCTGAGTAATAGTCCCAGATTGTTCTCCAGAATGATTAGACCTCTCCACCTCTCCTCCAATTCGTTTTTGTAAGTGAATAATTTTATGAAGCCAAACTCTAAATCATATACCCAAATAAGCAAGTGATAAATCATGTTTTCATCTGCATTTCTACTTCAACAGTTCTTTCTCTGGAGGTAGACAGCATTCTTTTTCATAAATTCTCCAAATTGTCCTGAATCATTGTATTGTTGTTAGTAGCAAAGTCTATTGCATTTGATTGTTCCACAATATTTCTCTTATTGTGGACAGTGTTTTCCTGGTTCTACTTATTTGACTCTGCATGAATTCATGTAGATATTTCCAGTAATTTCTAAAATCATCCTGTTCTTCATTCCTTATAGCATTACATAGTGTTCCATCACCATCATATACCACAATTTGTTCAGCCATTCCCCAACTGAGAGACATCCCTTTAGTTTCCAGTTCTTTGTCACTACAAAAAGGCCTGCATTGCTTCTGACTACTACCTTCTTTAATCTACTTTCCCTTTTAGCATTCTTGTCCCACCTGTTATCCCATCTCTTATTTATTTTCCTATTGGATGGAAGATAGATTTCTAAACCTAACAGTGTGTATGTGTGTGTTTGCTAAAAGTGTTTCTTTGTATGCCTTCTTTATGTGAGAGATTTTGTCGCATTCTACCTATCCCTTGCTCTGTCTCTTATTGCAACATCTTTCTCACCCCTAAATTTCTTTTTTAAAGATCATTCCAAAGTAATTGACTTAAACCCATATCATCTGTCTATGTAGACTTGTTTTAAGTGCCCTAATAATGATAAAATTCTTAGGAGTTACATGTATCATCTTTCTACATAAGAATGTAAACAGTTAACTACTTATGATTACTCTTTAATGTTTACTTTTTTTATCCTTGCCTTGAGTTCTCTTTTTGAATTTCATCTTTTCTATTGAGCTCTGGTCTTTCCATCAGGAATGCATGGAAGTCTTCTATTTTATTGAATGAGTATTTTTCCCCCCTCAACAATTACATTCAACTTTACTGGGTATGTAGTCTTTATTATAGTCCTAACTCATTTGCCTTTCAGAATGCATATTCCAAACCTTCTATTCCTTTAATGTGGATGGTGCTAAATCTTGTCTTAACTGTGGCTCCACAATATGTTAAATGTTTCTTTCTGGATACTTTCGGTATTTTCTCCTTAACCTAGGAGCTCTAGAATTTGGCTATAATATTCCTGGGAGTTTTCATTTGGGGATCTCTTTCAGGAGGTGATTGGTAGATTCTTTTTATTTCTATTTTGCACTCCAGACCTAAGATATCATGACAATTTTTCTTAATAGTTTCTTGAAATTTGATGTCTAGTCTCTTTTTTTATTATCATGTTTTTCAGATAGTCCAGTAATTCTTAAATTATATCTCTTTATCTGTTTTCCAGGTTAGTTGTTTTCCCAATAACATAGTTCATATTTTCTTCAATTTTTTTTCATTCTTTTGATTTTGTTTTATTGTTTCTTGAAGTTTCATGAGCCATTAGCATCTACTTTCTCACTTCTATTTTTAAAGGTTTTTTTCAGGGAACTTTTATATTCTCTTTTTCCATTTGACCTACTCAGCTTTTGAAGGAGTTCTTTTTCTTCAGTGAATTTCTGTACGTCCATTTCCATTTAGCATATTCTGCTTTTAAAAAATTTCTTTTCTTCAGTGAATTTTTGTTCCTCTTTTACCATAAGACCTATTCTGTTTTTTAAGATGTTATTTTCTTCAGGATTTTTTTGGTCCTCTTTTACCAAGCTATTAATTCTTTTTTCATATTTTTTTTGCTTCATTTTCATTTCTCTTCCTAATTTTCCCTCTCCCATTCTTATCCCTTTCTTTTATTCTTCTATGCATTTTTGCTGACCTTGGGGCCAATTGACACTTTTCTTGGAGGTTTTGCTTGTAGCTGTTTGCACATTGTTATCTTCTAAATTTATGTCTTGGTCTTCCCTGTCAATGTAGTAGCTTTTTATAGCCAGATTCATTCTTGTTTTTGTTGTTTGCTCATTTTTCTATCCTACTTCTTGACTTTGAACTTAATGTTAAATTTGGACTCTGTTTACGTCTAGGTGGTGAAGCATTGTCCCCAGCTTCAGGCTTTTTTTGTACTCTTCAGAACTAATTCCTAGTGGGGGAAGTCTGCAAATTTTTGGTACTTCCAAGGTGCTGTGAACCAGGAGAGCTATTGTTAATCTTCTGGTCTAGACACTGGCCTTTACCCTCTGCTTCCCTGCAGTTTTAAGTATTAGTGCTCCTCTTGGCCCTACAATTGGCACCAGGGTCTCTGCTCCCTTATAATCAATCACAAATATTCTTCTCTACCCTGGAACTGCAACCCAGAATGGCTCATAGGCAGTAGAATTGCCAAACCACAGGAGAAGCACCCAGTACCAGCAAATGTTCTCCTATAATCTCCTTCTGAAAAATTATTTGACCCTCTTACCATCTCTGAGCTGAGAGTTGCCAAAGCTGCTGCTATTACTGTTGCTATTAATGCTAAACCCAATGCTGGTGCTCCTATTGCATTCTAGGCCTATATTCACTCAGTGTTACAGACTTCTCCCACAGACTTTACAAGTTGTCTTAGGATAGATAAATGTCTTCCTCTTACCTTTTGTTGGTTCTGCCACTCCAAAATTTGATATGAAGGCTTATTTTAAAGTTCTTTGAAGGTGAATGCTGTGGAAATTCATCTGAGTTCTGGCCATTACTCCACCATCTTGATACCTCCCCACAGAATGTATTTAAAGAGGACTAAAGAAATTAGAGTCCCCTTAGTTTCAGTTAGTCCCTGCTATAGAAATGAGTTCAGTTCTGGGTACCACATTTTTGGAAGGTCATTGAGAAGTTGTGGAAATATTAGGGTGGGAAAAATGCCTTAATGTCATGCTATGTGCATTAAAATGTTATGTTCTGGAGGTCAGTGTCTATGTTTCCACCTTTTGTTATGTCTCCAGTGATTAGCATAGCACCTATTACATACTAAGTACTTAACAAAGAATCTGTGATTGGTTAACTAAAGCAACAGCAACATTTTATTTGGAGATTAAAAAAATGTCATCAAGCAAACAAAATAGTCATCTTCAAGCATTTGCATGGTTCATGGAGCAAGAATTCCATTTCTTCTGTTCGGCTGATGCAACAGATCCAGGAATAGGGGAGAAAGATGAAGAAAGGCAAGCTTAGAGCATGATATAAGTTTAACCAGCAGGTGGTGATGCTAGCCACTAACTTGATCCTATTCATGAAGAAGGGTGAGAAACTGAGAATTCCATCTTTACTTTGATGATTATGCATTCTGTTCTGATGAATAGAAATCCTAGAAATGTGCCTGGTTCTCTATGGATATTAAGGGTAGATGACTTCTATTCCCCCACTGGGAAATAGACTCTCTCTAGACAGTCACACTAATTTGCTAGTCTGAGGAATTGGGGGTTAGTGGGGATTTACTCAATTAGAATCAGTTTTGAGCTTCCATTCAGCTGACAAACCTGCCTTTTCCCTGGACCTGATATATTTCATTAAATTTTGGTTTCATGTCCTTGGCATAATGTAGTTGCTTTCCCATAATAAGAGAGAACATAACTTAACTGAATACAGTGTTTTACTCTTTGCATAAAATCAATAATAGCAATAAATAATACATAATGAATTTAATGAGTAGCTACATGTCTGTACCTCTCTCGGACCCCAGATAGCTTCCAAACAATAAAGGAGCTCTTTAGAACTCAATATTTCTGGGGAAGGCCCACCTCAAATATGTTTGGTTCCCTAAAACCACCCTTCCTGGACAACAGAATATAGGACACACAAATTGAATCTCAGCTGATTTTAAGCTCATTATTCTAAGAGGAAGCTATATGTTGGAAACATCTCCTTCCCACTTTGACATTGGGCATGGACTTGAAATACAGTGAAATTCCTTTATTTAGTATTTGTCTCTTCCATGTCCTGCTATTTATAATGAGCCCTAACTATTCCTTAATGTGGCTAGTTCATTACTTAAGGAGGAGGGAAACTCAACTTAAGGCTAAAATCCAGAAGGAAGAGACTGCTGCTACCACTGTGCTCTTTCACTTTCTTTTCCCAGAGTACTTCAGTTCCAGGTCCAGGAACCAAAAGAGCATGGCACATACCTTCTATCCCTTGTTTTTTTCTTTTTTTAACAAGGACAGCCCAAAGTATAAATCTATGGTACTCATAGAAACATATAGACATTTAACCCTTTGTATCTGACCATTTAAAAATATACATTTTGATAACTATATTTCCATATAATTGGTTCCTTTTATAATTCAATATATTTTATTATATACTTTCAAAACACGATTCTGAAAAGGAATCTATAGGCTCCAGAATGCCAAAGAGGTCTAAGATATAAGATAGCAGAAACAGAGATAATTAATAAGCATTTATTAGATATCTACTATGTACTGGGCAGAATATTAAGCAAAAGAAAGACAAAAAAAAGGAAGTTTTTACCATCAAGGAGCTTATATTCTATTGAGGGGGATAATATGTAAGTGTGAATATATATGTATGTGTATATGTACACATACATATATAAACACACAATGAATAATGATATATGTATGATATATAATATCTTTAATAACATATAACTATTTTATATACTTAATAATTTACCAAAGAAATATTTTAATATACTTAATAATATATAATATACAATTATATATGATATACAAAATAAAAATCAGATTTTTTTGTTGGGGAAGAAGAGGGAATTAGCAATTGAGAGCATCCAGAAATGCTTGGTGTAGAAGACATAGTTTGAAAGGAAACTCTGGATTCTGATAGGTGATTAAAAGCATCCAAGGCAGGAGAAGAGGGGCTTACTAGGGAGCAAATGGAGCTGATTAAGGGAATATCCCTGTAGCAGATGGCACAACTGGGGCTCTTCCCCAGACATGAAAAGCAAAGAACCTGATATAATTTTGCTTGTAGACTCATCTGACCTTAAGTCTCTTTGGAGATAAGAGAACTTATTAAAATTACTTAAAGGGAACATTTCTAAAAATTCTCTAGAGTCATGCACGGTTATTAAGAGGCAGCCCCTTTTAAACCCATCTGCCTGATGTGCTGGCTTTATCTGTTTACAGGTCATTCTAATCAGGAAGAGGAGTATACTGCACTAAAATAATCCCCCAAATCATTCAACATCTCTAGCCCTACAAAAGTTTCACTCAATTTGGTCTAAACTATTCAAGAAGGCCCACAAAAATCTTATATGGACAGCTGAAATGGTAGGTCTCTGATTGTTCCTATAAATAGAGAAAAATTGCACAGGCCATTTCAGGATCTGGGAATGCCTATTAGAAAATTTTCCAGCTTCAAATTATAGTTTAGGTTTAGAAAATGAGTCCTATAATTGGTCTTTTCCCCCTACAGTCCCAGCAGAAAGTCTAATTCTATATTTGCACTAATGAGATACTTTTAAGCCTCTCCTCTTTATTTGAAATCTTATGGAAGTCAATTCCCAAAGAAAGGAAAATGAGGCAAACCAATCTGGAGAATTTCCCAGTTTGGTTAAGGGGCATTTTTATCATTTATAAGCCCATATAATACTGTACCAACATGTTGGAAGTTTTGCCAAGGGACATAGTGGGCATGAAACAAACTGTCTTGGGAAATGGCTAGTCATATTTTTGTAGGGAATCATAAAGAAAGGGGGAAGGTCTGGGCTGAGAGGCTGATAATTCTGCATCAACAATATTATTAGGAAAAATCAGCAGAGGGCTGAGCATTGAGAGAGTAGGCCACAGAATATATAAGTTCTGACTGAGTGAATGAAAAGTCTACAGGCTGAAGTAGGTCCAAGAGGTATACTATAGAGCAGGGGTCGGCAAAGTATGGCTCTTTCTGCAGGAGCCATAAAGTCCATTTTTTTTCAGGCACTGTTACAGGAGCGGCACTGTGAGCACTGTACGGCTCTCACAAAATTACATTTTTAAAAATGTGGCATTTATGGCTCTCATGGCCAAAAAGGTTGCCGACCCCTGCTATAGAGCCTGGGTAGTAGGTAATAGAAAATCACTGGGAAGGAGGCACAGGATTACCTCAAAAGGAAGGAGATGCAATGTAAAATCACTTTGGTGATTTTGAATTTTGTCTAGGGATGGATCTACCTGAGACTCAATAACAAATGAGTAGCCCCCAAAGATATCTATTGCTAATATTTGGAACTGACATAGAATTTGGAGATCGAAGGAACTCTTCAAATTCATTCACTCCATCTGTCTCATTGTATAGATGAAGAATACAAATTGCTCATGGTAGATACTTTCTTTTTTTACCCCTGTGTCCTTGAGGCCTAGACCAAAGCTGCATATATAGTAGGCACTTAATAAATGCTTGTTGTGACTTGAATCTTAGCCCCAGAGAGAATAAATGATTTCCAAGGCTGTCTGTTTATTTGGAGCAGCAATGGAATTCTAACTTGTGTTTTATTTTGATATTTAAATACTTTAATTCCTCAATGGATGTCAGGTTTCTTGGAAGGAGGAACTCCCTTCAGTGATACAGAGTGATCCATTCCATATATTATCTCTATCTTCCAATAAATACTTAATGTGGGGCTTCCATCATGCTAGGCCATTTTGTAGCTCTATTGATTTTTCATGGGCACCAATGTAGACTGCAGATGATCTATTTGTTATTCCTTTTGTTTCATTACATTTTTTCCACCATGTAACACCATGAGATGAACTATGTTTTCTCCCAGAATGCCTCTTGGTGTACCATCAGAGACAGACTTCTGGATTGCATAAACATGGGGCTTATTATTTTCCAGACTAGCAGCTCATGTCATGGTTAAAATAGATAGAACACTGACTTTAGAGAAAAAATTTGAACTCAGTTCAGTTCTCACCTCTGATACTACCTGGGTGACCTAGAGAAAGTCTCATTTATTGCTTTTAGCCTTGGTTTTTTCATCTTTAAAATGGGGATAATATGTGTATCACCTACCCCAAAGAGTTGGTATGAAACTCATGTGAGAGGATGTATATAAAGTGCCTAGTAAGAAAAAAAATAAAGTGTTATATAAAGTTTGTTATTCAAGATGTTATTATTCCTATAGAATTATCAGGGGAAGCTAGGAGCAAACATTGAAAATTAATGATTGAACTTCCTAGCTGTATGATCCTGGGCAAGTCACTTAACCCCCATTGCCTAGCCCTTACCATTCTACTGCCTTGGAACCAATACACAACATCAATGTTCTTTTTATTTTTTGTTAGAATAAAACTTTGAGGATAGCTAATGATATAGCTGAGAATGGGACTCAACTCCTAGCCCTCTTCCATTCTACATATTTTTATTATTCTAGTATAGTAAAGAAAGAGGAGTTAAAATCAAAGGTACCTTTATTATAAGAAATTAAATCATATTTTTGAGTACAGTGTTATTAATGCTCAGAAGACCTCTAAGGAACAAGAGGCAATTGTTGACTTTTTCCAGGGTGCCAAGATGGAGGAGGGGGTTGGAAAAGTCACTTCCTCAATCCTTGAAACTTATCTTACAGTGCTAAGCAAAGTTTCCCTCTTCAACTTTGTAAATATGGCAGCTACAACTTAGATGCTATGCTTTTGAAAGACTTGAAAATCAGTTCAAGAAAAACACATAGCATCATGGGTGGAACTGGGGAAAGTAGAGTGACCAAACTTATCAGCTTCCCCTTTATCTGATGGTTCTTCATTTTTACGTCATCCAAACGGTTATCGGAATTTCCTCAGCTTACCTATGATTTCCTGTGGCATTATACTGAAGAAAGCAGCCTGAACAATGGTTTTAATTGTTTGGTGACTGGGCTAATTTCTGCAGATTGTTTTATACAAATATATTTCACTCATTTCCCACTTCACTATTATCAGATTACAGGAATCAGGAATAAAGGGGAGAAAAAAAAGGAAAATTCAATTTAATACACCTCTATTCATTTTTGTAATGATATTGTTAAGAAACAACTATAAAACTTTTAAATGAGTGCCGATATTCTAAATGTGGAAGCACCAGAACATAGAAGAAGACTAATTCCTTTTCCTATTAACTTCAATGGGGGTATACAGTGTGATTCTCATTGCTGCTTTGGGGCTTGATTCTATGCCAAGGGGGATACATTGATAAACTGAGGAAGGGGCAAATCTGGGGAGTCACTCTTCTAATAGCCACTGTCCATCCCAGCAGGTAGAATATGGATTGAAAGAAAACTTCCATGTTGTGAACCTAGATCTCTATGCTTCCTTTCCATGTTTTAATCTCTAATTATGCCCTGCAGGTTGCAGGGAGAAGGCAAAGAGTGGTACTGTGGAGAAAGAAGCACATTTTATTCTCTCTGAAGCGTGCTTTGTTTATTCTTCTCCTTCTTGAGTCTGCCAGGACCCTGGAGAGCTAGGAACCACAGAAAGAACTGGAGTTAAAACAAATATCCAATTCTTTTTTTTTTTTTTTACAACAGACTAAACCAGTAAAGTTTTCTCAGTTTGGGGAATCAGGTCGAGAGAACATATCTGAGTTCTCCATTTTCTCCTATATGAATTCAGCAAAGGCTTTGTCACTGGGGAAATAATAATTATATCCTAATTGTTAGAACTCTCCCTCTTCTGAAATAACTATGCACATATTTTGTACTGACCTATCTGGTTTTTTAAAAATAATGTTTTATTTTTCCCAATCATATGTAAAAACAATTTCTAATATTTGTTTAAAATTTTTTTTAAATTCCAAATGGTCTTTCTTCTTCGCTCTCCTTTCCCCTCCCAGAGATAGTAAGCAATTTAATGTAGGCTATACATGTGCAATCATGCAATACATATTTCCATATTAGTCATGTTGCGAAAGAAAATACAAACACAAAAAAGCCATAAAAAGGTGAAAAATTGTTTGCTTCGATCTGCATTCAGAATCCATCAGTTCTTTCTCTGCAGGAGGATAGAATTTACCAAATGAATCCCTTGAAATTGTCTTGAATCATTGTATTGCTGAGAATAGCTAATGTACTGACCCATTTTTGAGCATGGTATATCATCCCGGTAGAACATAAGCTTCTTGAGGGCAGGAAGAGTCATTTGCGTCTTCATATGTTCAGCACCAAAGACAGTACTTTGCAGATGATGAACACTTAGCTTCCCTTTACTGGACTGAATGGAGTTGCCTGTGTAGCACTGTATGATATTTCTTCCCCTGAAAAGATGCCAAGGGTTTAACAAAGACTAGTCGCATTATTTTAAAGCTTCCCTCAGAACAATAAAAATAAGGAAAGGATGTTATAACATTTAGCCTGAAGATAAACAAGACTCCATTTCAGCTCTGGACGCAACCATCACATCCTATGCTGAACTCACTTTAATTTTCTGTTTAAAAATCTTGTTTAAATGTTTTTAAAGTAGGTCCTCCTCAAAAGCTTGTTTTTGTAACTCCTTTCAGAATCCCGTTTTGTATCTGAAACAAGTAATCCCATGTGCCACAGTTGCTAAGGGACTATTCATTCAATGCAAATTAGGAGCAATACAAACTCTCACTTCAAAGGGTGAAGATCCAAGGTTGATAGAGGGGAAAATTACTCCTTTTTGCTTAGAGGGGAGCAGAGACTGGCAGGGTTTCTCTGTGGCAAATTCAGGAGGTCACAATGACGTTTTCTTCTTCTTCTATTGCTTCTTTCTTGGTAAGCACAAAGCCTCACTTTTTATGTTTCATGTTTTATATATTTAAAGTAGAAACATATGTTTACAGTTTACCAAATAATTTTTGCAAAGTGCTTTAGTGGAGATTTGATGACCACTTATGAGACATGTTTCTGAGAGGATTTCTGTTCAAGTATATGCTGGTCTAGGTTCTCTTGAAAACCCTTTCTAACTCAGATTCTATGATTCTCTGAAGAGTGAACTAGAAGAGGTAGACACTGGCTTATAAATTCCACTGGTGGAATGAATACTCAGGTCATTGAGATCAGAAACTCATCTCAACTTAGAGAGAGGAGTCTCTACTGGAGTGCCACAGGGTTCTGTTCTCAGCTGAGTCTTCTGAGGTTCAGTCATATCCAACTCTTCCTGACTCCATTTGGTTTCTCCAACCCCACTCCACCCCCATAAAACACTGGAGTGGTTTGCCATTTCCTTCTCCTGATCATTTTACAGATAAAGAAACTGAGGCTAACAGGGTTAAGTGACTTTTTCAGGTCTGCATAGCTAGTGTCTGAGGTCAGATTTGAACTCAGGAAGATGAGTCTTCCTGACACCAGGCCAACACTTTGTCCACTTTGACATCTAGCTGCCTTCTGGAATGCATCAACCCATAAAATGGGAGAGGACAGCAGAATGTATTAGAAAACAGAATCCAACAATATGTTGTACACAAGAGACACACTTAAAACAGAAAGACACCCAGAGTTAAGATAAATGACTGGAACAGAAGCTACTAAGCTTCAGTTGAAATAAAAAAAGATAAGGGGAACATTCATGATCTCAGACAAATCAAAAGCAAAAATTGACCTACTTAAAAGAGATAGGAAACTGACCCAAACTGGGTTAAAAGACTTGTCCAGGATCATACTGCCTGTGTCTGAGGCTGATTTCGAACTCAAGAAGATGAGCCTTTCTGACACTTTATCCACCGAGCCATCTAATTGAATCTTACTCAACATTTTTATGGAGGACTTGCATGAAGTCACAGAAGGCATGCATTTCAAATATTCAAATGACACAAAGCTGGGGGTGAGGGTGAGATTGAATAATGTATTGGATGACAATAGGAATTCAAAATGATCTTGACAGTCTGGAAGAAAAGGCTGAAATGACATTTGTCCCTATTAAATTTTTATCTTGTTAAGTCATTTATTTAAGTTCATTAAAATCAACTCTACAAGTAGCATTAATGCAGACATAGCCTGACAGCTATTCATGTAAAAAATACTTTGGGTTTATAGTTGACTGCAAGGTCAGCATGAGTCAACAATGTAGTATGGTTGCAAAAAACCTTAATGCAATCTCAGACTACAGTAATAGCTAGAGGAAGTCTAGAACCTAGAAGGGAATAAGCAAGCAATCCTCTGAATTCTTCAGTGGAATTCTGTAATCAGGGGCAGTGGTAAATTGGTGTGTGTGCAAAGGAGGTAGAGACACCAGACAAGCAACCGTCAAATGACCTTGGGTAACTACCCAAAATGGAAAATGATCTTTCTTCCTACATCCTCCCTCTTTCAATGATCTCTACTGCTTTTGAAGTCTTTTAGGATTCTAGATTTGTAACCTCAGCGTTATCTTCACCCCACATACCCAAGAAGTTGCTAAATCATACCATTTCCACCTCTATAATATCTCTCACATCCAAGCCTCCCTCTCTAATCACAAGGCTGAGGATTGTAATGCTAGAGCCTGCTTCTGGCTTTCTGGTCTTAGCCACCATTCCTCAGCTGTTATTTCAACCTAGAACTTCCCTCACTGTCTAGGGTCTCACCCTGATCCATCCATCTCTGAGTCCTCTTCTTCCTCTACTATCTCTCTGCCATACCAGCTGCCTTCTACCACTGGTGAATTCTTATAAGGGCTTCCATTTTGAGGAGAGGCTCAGGCTGGCTCTCTCTGCTTCTGGTTCTTTGGATTTTGGACTTTGACACCCCTACATGGATCTCCTACCTCACATGTCTCTTCCCTTACTCCCTTTCAGCTCCCTTTTGTGAGTTTTCTCCCCATTAGAATGTAAGTTCTTTGAAAGATGTTATGTTCAGTTGTTTTCTGTCAGGTCTGACACTCCGTGACCCAATTTGGAGTTTTCTTGGCAAAGACACTGGTGTAGTTTGCCAATTCCTTCTCCAGCTTATTTTACTAATGAGGAAACTGAGGCAAACAAGGTTAAGTGATTTGTCCATGATCACACAGTTAGTAAGTGTCTGAGATTTTATTTGAATTCATGAAAATGAGTCTTCCTTACTCCAGGCCTGGGGTTCTTTCCACTGAATCACCTAGCTGCCCCAAAGAGTAGGGACTATCTTTTTTTTTTTTTTTTGCTTGAATTTGTATTGCCAGCACTTAGAACCACAGATGGTGCTAAGTATTTAATAGATACTTGTTACCTAGCCTTGCCTTAATCCAGGCCTTTATGATCTCTTGCCTGAATTGTCACAATGGTCCTTTAATTGCTTTCTTTGCTTAAGTCTCTGACCACTCCGGTCGATCCTACACATTCTGTTGAAGTAAGTTTCCTTACATGCAGATATGTCTACTGGGTTCCCTATTGTTTCTGGGGCAAAATACAAACTCCTCTATTTGCCTCGTAAAGCTTTTTACAACCTGATATTTGCACTGGGGTGATCATTTAGAGTCTACATCCCCAATCATATCCCTATTGACTCATGTAATTAAGCAGGTGTTTTTCTTCTGTTTCTGCTCCCACGGTTCTTTCTCTGGATGTGGAGAGCATCTTTCTCATAAGTCCCTCAGAATTGTCCTGGATCATTGCATTCCTGCTAGTAGAGAAGTCTATTACAACTGATGGTGCCACAGTATATCAGTCTCTGTGTACAATGTTCTCCTGGTTCTGCTCCTTTCACTCTTCATCAATTCCTGGAGGTTGTTCCAGTTCACATGGAATTTAAGGTAGAGGTTTTTAACTTTTTTGGTGTCATGAACCTTTTTTGGCAATATGGTGAAGTCTATTGACCTTTCCCAGAATAATTAATTAAGTGCAGGATAAAATACATTACAAAAAATCACATTGAAAATATTTATCAAGCTATCTTTATTTATCCTCTCTCTCTTCTCTGTTTCTCTGTCTCTGCCTCTGTGTCTGTCTGTCTGTCTGTCTGTCTGTCTGTCTGTCTGTCTTCCTCCCAAGTTCCTAAAACCCAGGTTAAGAACCCCTGCTAGGGTTACTTTGCATTGTTCATTGTCTGAACTTTGCTTATATTTATACAAAAGCATGTTGCCTTCTATATTAGAATGTCAGCTCCTGGAAGGCAGCCTTGTTTTGGTTTTGTCTTTGTATTCCTAGCAAGTAGCAAAATGGCTGTCTATAATAAATGTTTAACAAATGCTTATTGATTGACAAATGAGGCAGCACTGATGAAGTAGAAAATGAGGATAATAATCCTTATTATCTTGCTTATCTCAGAGGACCATGCTAAAAATCAAATGAAAGAATCTGAGAAAGAACTTTGTCCAGATACAAAACATCAGCTCTATACAGAAAGTACTTGATACAGGGGGATATATCTACTTAATACATTGCACTCTCACTGTTGATACTACTGTACGTACAGTCTAACATACTTTACATGGTCTGTCCTTGTTGGTCAAGCCATATCCTCTATGTATTTTCCCACTAGTGGTTGTCCCTCATATCCCAATTCAGATGGTATCTTCCACGATACTTCAACTCTATTAATCCAGTTAGCTCCTCCAGGGCAGACTGCCAGGCAGAGATGGCAGAACAAGTTCCCAAATTGAAAATCAAGAGCTCTTCCCTGAATTTTATTTAAGCTCTTTAACTCAAACCTTATAGGCAATTGTGGGAGTTTATAGGTAGCTACTTCTGCCTCCCCTTAAGCTATCTTCCCCACTTATCCAGATCTTATATATCCTTTAGTCAGCTCAGATTTTACCTTTTCTTTTTAACAGCCAGAGCTGAAAGGGCCATTTTCCTCTTTTGAACTTGTAGCATAATAGAATCTTAGGATTTCATAGATAACTTAGTCTAGGTACTCTAAATATAGCTGAAGATCTAAGGCCCAAGTAGAGAGCCCAGGTCACTTGCCCAGGGGCACATAGCTCCTTGATTACAAACAAACAAACAAAAATAAAAATCTAATTATTGAGGGAGCAGAATCTAGAATTCAGGTAGTCCAACTCTCCCAGGGCACAGTGCTCTCTCATTTCACCATTGCTCCTGCTCTGAGCAACAATGGTCTCCACCAATCATTGGATGAATCACAAACTGTCTACTAGTTAATTAATGTTTATGTACCTCCAGGGAAAGGACTTTAGCTCATACTTTACCCCTCCCCACAATGCCTTTTCAATGTTCACTCAATTAGCATTAATTGGTAGATCATCTATAGACAGCTCAATAAAACTTAAGGTCCATTTTGTGAGGAAGGTAAGACTTTTAATAATTCATCATTGACTTACACATGGCAAATCAACAGTGAAATCAGGACTAATACTGAGTGAGGAGTCTGGGCTTTGTCTTACTTCTGTTAAACCTGATGTTGCTTTAGTGAAACACATTTTTCTAACCATTCTAAGTAAGCATTCCCAATATTCCCAGTGGATTACTAGAACTTTAGAAGAATGTAAGCTCCATGAGGTCAAGGACAATTTTGCTTTTTGTTTCAGGATCCCAGGCCCTAGCAGATGGTAAAAGTGGAGAACAGAGATTAGATCTGTGACTTCAATGGCATAGAGGAAACTCTGAAACAAGGACACTCTATTTATCAATGCAAGCCAGTATGTTCTCCAAAACCTAGAGTTATGGACAATTCCTAGAACTCTAAGAAGCTAAGTTCTTTGCCCAGGGTCATACAATCAGTTTGTGTCATATTGACTTCTAGGCCAGTTCCCTGTCTCTTCTCTGTGATCTCTCTTGGTAGGTGCTTAATAAATGGCTTAATAAAAGCACACAGTAGGTGCTTAACAAATTATGCTTAATACTAGTTTCTCTCCTTACCACCCTTTTAACTTTGGGTAATATTCTTTGCCTCTCCATGACTCAGTTTCCTCTTATATAAAAAGTACTTGTATTAGACGATCTCTAAGAACCCTTCTTAAATCCTAAGATTGTACAATACGTCAGCAAGGCTGTCCCTGAGAGCTTTTATCAGTCTCTAGGAAAATGGGCATTTGGAGACGAGACAAATCTCTCTCCTACATATTTCACACTATTTGAAAGGAAACATAACCCACCTTGGGTAGACCAGGCCCATCAGAAATGTCAACTCCAGCCTTCTGACATTTCCGTCAATGAAATCACTTGCAGCATGACTCAGAAACCTTTCTGAAAATACATTTTGGCATCAACTATGGGAATGTCAGATTTCTGGGACATGCCACGTGGGTATGGTTTGTGTCTTGCTGTTTGCAAAACACTGCGTGGAAGAGAACACAACCAAACAGCATTTGCTCAACCTAAGAGCCTGGGTGGAGATAGTTGGGGGAAGGGGATGGAGATAATTTTTCAGGTCTGGGTTCCATGTTATAAGTGTCCCAGGGAATCCTGATACAGAGCCCATAGCACATGTCTGGCAGAACAGGGAGGACAAGCTTTCTGTGCTGAATAGTGCTAAGGCACTAACTGAACAGGGGTCAGAAGATAAGCAATTCAGCTGTTCCCAGTTCCCTTGGATGCTATTTTCCTTGTTAAATGAAGTTTGGGTGGAGTTTTCTCTGGCCAGTTGGAGGAGAGGAAGAAGAGGAGGAAATGGGTAAAATGTTTTTGCTATTTTCCAGAGCCCAGTAAAGCTAGTTTTAGAGGAAATAAGAAGAAATGTGGTTCCTAGTTGACTGATCTCACTGATCCGCTCTTCCAAGGGAGAGTAAAGCATGGCATTAAAGAATAATAACAACCCCTGGAAATACAGGAGGAAAAAGAAGTAATAACAAATGGGGAAAGAGAGCATTGCTGAGAACATCTCTGTGTCATTTTCCAGATAGCTAATACCTGAAATAGAGAAAATATTTAAAAGGTCAGGAGTTGATTTGAGGAATCGACTCCAGCCTTTGGAAGCATCTCAGATGCCAAATATTAGATAGAAAATAAATGAGTTGGTAGAATGAGAAGGTTTGTTCTCTAGGACACAGGGTACACAGACACTGGAGATCATAAAGATTTAATGCCCCACAGAGATAAAAGCAGAAGAAAAATTCCATGTCCTCTAACTTCAATCAGTTTACATTCTGTGGGTTTTCTAGTGCTCTCCAAATTGTACTCAGTACAAAGCCATTTGCACTCTTAGGTATCTCCTCTATAGTCAAGTGGTGATTGGAAGTGGGATGAGGAGTACATGAGAGGAAGTTGAGATAGAACAGATTGAACATTGCTGGCCTGACAAATGGGAAGTCTTAGGTTCAAATTCCAGTCTCTGGCATAGATTGGCTGTGCAATTTTGGACAAATCACTTAGCCACCCAGTTTCCCCATCTATAAAATGAAGGGGTTACATTTAATGGCCTCTAAGATCTCTTCCAATCTGAATTTGCATCTCTCTGGGAAAGGCTGATTAAGTTGTAGTATCTGGCACAGGACTAGTCAAATTGGGCTGTGGTGGATAACCACTAGTCCATGCAGTGTGCCTATAAAAAGGGAGTCCATTGTAGAGTTGGCATCTTTTGGTTCTCCATTTTACAGATTGGAAAACTGGATATAGAAGCAGATATATGTATATATTTATAATATGTATAAATACATAAATTAGATATAACAAATTATACATAATATATAATTTTATACACATACATACATATATGTGCATATATGTATATATACACATATTTATATATACACTATATATAGGAACACTGGGACAATATCAAGTTCCAGAATTAAGACAGGGATCCTGCTTCCCATAGTCAGAAGAGGGTGGGGTCCCAGGCATCATCTGCCTCAAGGTTCTCTCTCTAGTGACCATAGGTTTATGTGTTCTAAGACCAGGCTTCTAGCTAGAGATGGGGTGGTTGATAGGTAGTGCCAACATTTTGGGCAGAAGACTAGAGCTTGAAGATCAGCAAGGGACTAAGCTGACACATGGAGGACTCTTAACTATTAATAGACACTTGGACACCTTGGACAGGGCAGGGGGACAGGAGATTGCCTTTCTAGCAACCTCAGGTTGGTTTCCTTTCTGAGAGAAGTCCAAGTCCATGGGATAGTGCTATATAAGATCTGGATGCATCTCTGGGATGAAAATGGAGCTCACTGGAATGTCAAATATTGCCTATTAGTGCAAGTTATACCCCTTCTACAGGAAATCTAAACCCCATAGTTGAGCTGTAAGTCTGGGGAGAAATAGCATAGGGTTCCAGGGGTGATGACACTCAAGAGAAGAGGCAAATTACATTAAATATGTGTGTTCTACTCTGCATCCTTTATGAGTGCTTTGCATTTTCTAAAAATAAGAGAAGGGAAGAGAACAAGCATTGACATTGTAGCACTTACTATGTGCCTAGTCCTGTGCTAAGTGCTTTACAAATATTTGATCAAAGTTGTTTTATACTAAGTAGGCCAAGTTTTCTTGAATCCTTGCATAGAACAGAGGGATTCTGGGTAACATCAGTGAAGCCCTAGACACAATAAAGAGTCAAATATATTCTGAGATTTTTCTAAGGAAACTTTTGGATGAGAAGAAAATGAACTAGTTATGTTTTTAGAGAAGACCTAAAGAGCGTGTATGAACATTACTTAAGGGCTCCTGGGATGAAGATGGGATGACAATAGGATCATAGATTAAAACAATAAAGGTTATCCAGTCCAGTGGTGTCAAACTCAAATAGAAACAGGGGCCATTAAAACCGACATAAAGATGTCCACAGGCCACATATTAGCTTAGAAAACAACATATTAACATCATCTATGACCTATCGTATTTTTATTTATTCATTAAATATTTCCCAGTTACATTTTAATCTTCTTTGGTTTCATGTTGTTTGACATCTCTGATCTAGTCCAACTTATTTATTTTATAGATGAGGAAAAGGGACCTCAGAGGGGCTCAAAGCAACATAGACATTAAAGGAAAATTCTACATTTAGATGAATTTCTCTGAACCTTAGTTTCCTCTTCTATACAAAGAAGATATTGACACCTGTCTCTCCTACCTCACAGGCTATTGTAAGAACTAGAGGTGAGAAGGCAAACAAGAGTATTTTTCCAAGTCTAGAATACCATGCTATATAAAATATTACTTGTTTTTAGAATAAATGAATATCTTTTTAGATCATCTTGATGAGGTAGCATAGGCCTAGAGAAGTCAAGAAGCCCTGGCTGTGTGACCCTGGGCAAGTCACTTATTTCAGGGTTCAATGTGTCAAACAAATAGAATAAGAGCCTATGTAAATGAATACTACCAGTGTAGTATTACATCTCTATTTAATTTGTCAAATATTTCCCAATTTCACTTTTTTTAAATTTTAAACCCTTAACTTCCATGTATTGACTTATAGGTGGAAGAGTGGTAAGGGTAGGCAATGGGGGTCAAGTGACTTGTCCAGGGTCACACAGGGGAAGTGTCTGAGGCCGGATTTGAACCTAGGACCTCCCGTCTCTAGGCCTGGCTCTCAATCCACTGAGCTACCCAGCTGCCCCCGCCCAGTTTCATTTTTATCTGGTTTGGAGAGTTTTTGTCAGCAGCCTGTGAGTTTGACCCTCTGCTTTTGGTAACCTTCTAAGACATGAAGTTGCCTAAAAGGTGGCCATCTGCATTGGTAAAAAGTTTCTTCACCTAGGTGTTCCCTCAACCAGTGAAACCACAGGTTTCCTAGATTTTTCATTTTCAAATAGATCATTCCTTCTATGTCACTGAGACAGTCTTTGTAATTCAATATAATATAACATAATGTAGTTTAGCATAGCAAGTATAATATAATACAATATAACATAGCATACTATAGTGTGGCATAAAGCTTAGTGGTACAGTGGGTAGAACATTTGACCTACAGTCAGGAAGACTCGTCTTTTTGAGTCAAATCTGGCCTGAGACACTTGCTACCTGTGTGACCTTGAATAAGTGACTTAACCTTGTCTGCCTCAGTTCCTCCTTTTTAAAATGAGCTGGAGAAGGAAATGACAAATCACTCTAGTACCTCTGCCAAGAAAACCCCAAATGGGGGCACGAAGAGTCAAACCTGACTGAAACAACTGAACAAAAAAGAACATAATCTATAACAACATAATCTAATAGTGCATTTTATTTTTTGAAATAAAGTTTAAAAAAGATCAGCAAAACCAACACAGCAACCTCTTCTGAAAGTGTATCTATTGGTCCATACCCATAATCCCTACCTCCCCAAAGAGGAGAAGAAGGTACATTTTCTCCACTCTCCTCTGCTGAAGCCAGTCATTATAAATTATGAAAAACATTGCTATTATGTTGGGGTTAAGGCACAAGAGACCAGAAGATTAAATCGGCTCTTCTAACAAACATCTTAGTTCCTCACACATACATGTGAGACATTTATATTCCTTCCCAGCAGGCTTCATGGAACTGCCCCACAAAGGCTTCCTTAGTGCCTTTGCTCAAGGGTTTTCCAAGCTCTACCACTTGGATGAGTACCAAACCTTTGGGAGAAAATAGAACTTAGGACAAGCCATCAAAGCAAGGAATGACTGCATCTGACCTTGACCCTTCTCCACTCTAAGCCATATACAATTGTCAGTGCTGCAATGGGTAGAAGTCTTCTTCCTTGGCTCTCCTCAGGAATCAGACCAAGGAGGAGCCTTACTCTGCCGATTTTGACAGCTGAAGAGAAATCGGTAAATCAACAGCAGCCATTCTGAGTCTCTTAGTAGCTTGTACTTGGGATAAGTTATCAGAGGAACATTCACCTTCTGAAGGTATGTGTGGGATGAAGCAGGTCTTCTTCAGTCTGATTTACTGATAGCTCCTGCAAAAGCACTGGTCCAAAGTTGGCTTTAAACGATGTCTGGACAGTGAAAGGGCAGGATTTTGTCTTTCGCCTCCAGTGCTAATGTCAAACTACAGTAGGGCTTTGCAGGCAGCTATATTTTGCACCATACTTAGTAATAACCCCAAATTGTAGCATTGAACAGAAACTCCACTCAGTACCTATGACCTAGCTCTTCTGAACAAGTACTCAGAGTGATATGTTAAACTAGACTCAGCCAATCCAAGGATGGTAAGTCACTGGATTCCTCCAAGGCATTGGAGACTTAAACATAACTGTCTTTTAGGGGGCAAATAGGTGGCTCAGTGGGTAGAGAACCAGGCCTGGAATTGGGAGGTACTGGGTTCAAATATGACCTCAAATACTTCCTCTATTGCCTAGCCTTTACTGTTCTTTGCCTTGGAATTAATACATAATATTACTTCTTTTTTTAAACCCTTACATTCTGCCTTAGAACCAATATTATGTATTGGATCTAAGGCAGAAGAGTGATAAGGGCAAGGGCCATGCAATGGGGGTTGCCCAGGATCACATGGCTAGGAAGTGTCTGAGGCTAGATTTGAACCTAGGGTCTCATTTCTAGGCCTGGCTCTCAATACATTGAGCTACCCAGTTGCTCCCCCCCAGTATTGATTCTAATTTGGAAAGGGTTTTTTTTTAAAATGGCTCTCTTACCCCAGAAAAGAGGAGTCCATACCAACATCCTATAAGAGGGGATCCCCAAAATGGGAATTAGGTTATTTAGTTTCCTCCTTGTACAAGTTCCACTACTAACCAGTTGGGCAGGGATGGGAGTATAAATATCTCAGGCACTATTTAGCCTATCCTATTATAACCAAGAAATCCTTGTATAACTACCCAATAATTGGTCATCCAGCCTTGGTTTGGAGACCTCCAATGATGAAGAACCCATTACCACCCAAAGCAACTCATTCCACTACAAGGAGTCCTTCTGTATATCAAGTCTGAATTTGCCTCTTTCCCCCTTCAATTCCATGCTCATATTTATATCATTTGGGGACAAATCAAATAATTTGGATCCTCTTTCACCAGACATTCTTTCAGACACTTGAAGTCAGCCCTAACACTCTACTTTGTCTTCTCTTCTTCAAACTAAACCTCCCCAGTTCTTTCAATTGACTGACTCTAACATGCCATGAATTAGAGACTCTTCTCTATTCTGCTTGCCTTCCTCTTCATGTTCTCTGGTGTTTCAAGATCGTTTTAAAACATGGCACCCAGAATTGAATACATTTTGCAAATATAATCTAACTAGGATGAGGACTTAGAATTATAACCAACCTCCTGACTCGGGACACCATTTTTTTCTAAATTCACTCCAAATATATTTAACTTGGTTTTTCTGTCATATTAATGACTTAAATTCAGCTTGCTGCCCACTGAAAACCCAAGATCTTCTTTATGTGAGCAACTGATTAAGTCATTTCTCTCCCATCTTGCAATGGTAAAATTGATTTTTAGAATCTAAGTCTAAAACTTTACTTTTATACCCATTAAATTTCACCTAGAGGAGTATTGTGTCTCAGTTCATTAAGAATCAGCCTCAAGAAAAAAATTGGAAAATTGGGGAATGGCTGAACAAATTGTGGTATATGATGATAATGGAATATTATTGTGCTATAAGGAATGATGAGCTGCTTGATTTCTATAAGAACTGGAAAGACCTCCATGAACTGATGCAGAGTGAAATGAGTAGGACCAGGAAAACATTGTACACAGAAACTGAAACATTGTGGAATGTTAATAATCCTTCCTAGCTTGATGGGATTTTCAAATTTGCTAAGTGACATCATTTTATGGCCACAAGTCCCTATGAAACTCCCTTGGGGACCTTTTCCCAACTTGAATTAAGATTACAAATCTAGAGCTAAAAGGTTCCAATGGGAAAGAGAGGGTAGTTGGGGGTGGGAGAGTGAAAAGATAAGGGAAGTTGTATTATATAAATATATAAAAATAAATAAATGATCCTCTGAGACCATCTACTCTACAATCTCAATTTAAAGATCAGAAAACAGACTCAGAGAAGTTGTGTTTAAGTTAAGGCCATATAGTAACCATTGGAAGCTGGTTTGAACCCAGGTCTTCAGACTCCACAGGTAGCATCTCTTCAATTTGTACCAAATATTTTAATTATTAAGGAATATTTGAGGGCCCAGCCAGTTAACAAGCATTTACTAAGTGTTTGCTGTGTGCCAGCCACTGTACTAAAAACCAGGAGTCCAAAGAAAAAGCAAAACCCAATCACTGCCCTCAAGAAGCTTACACTGAACAAGGGAAACAACACATGAATAATTAGGTACTTGTGAACTGTATACAGCAGTGATGTGCTGGTAAATGCTTAACAATCAGCTGTGTTTCTTGAAAATGTATCCAGACACATGTTTAAGTTAATATATATTATTAACATTTCCTCCATCACTTTCTTAAGTCTAAAGAATCAAGCCCTGATTCAAAATGGTTATGAATTTCTGCAGTGCAAATGCCCATACTGAAAATTTAACAATCAGCTCTTCTCATCTATCTCTAGTACACTCCTGCAAAAGTAATCTTAGAGGGAGGACACTAGAAGCTAGGAGAATGGGGAAAGTTCTCTTTCCTATGATAGGGACATTTGAGTTGAAATTTGAAAGAACCATAGAATGCTTGAGGCTGAAGTGAGGAGGAAAAGCATTTTAGAGAAGGGACCAATAAGTGCTGGAGTGTCAGGTATGAATGCAAGTAGATGAATATAGCTGAATTATAAAATGTATGGAAAAGAATAAACTGCAAGAAGTCTGGAAAAGTAGGAAGAAGCCAAGTAATTTAAGCACTTTAAATGTCCAAAAGAGGATTTTGTATTTGATGCTGAAGGCAAAAGGGAGCCACTGGACTTGATGGAATGTGGATGGAGGTGACATGGTCAGACTTACAGTGTAGGAAGATGAATTTGATATCTGAATGGAGAATGGACTGGAGGTGAGGAATTCAACCAGAAGGCTATTGTTAGAGTCCAGGCAAGAGGGACTCAGGGTTGTAGTAGAGTGGTGATCACATAGGTAGAGAAAAGGAGATATATGGGACGGGTGTTTCTAGCTAAAAATGGCAAGATTTGGCAAGTAACTAAATATTTGGGGTGAGTGAGAGTAAGGAGTAGAGTATAACACTGAAGTCTTGAATACGGGTGATTGATTGGGAGAATGGCATCGCCCTAGACAGAAACAGTAAAGTTTGGAAGATGCAATAATTTGGGGGGAAAGACGAGTCCTGTTTTATGTGTATTGATTGAGTTTAAGATGCCTATGGAAAATTCAACCTGAGATCTTCAAAAAGAAATTTATTGGTGATGTGGGACTGAAGCTTAAGGACAGAGATGAAATCTGAATATATAGATTTGGGAATCATCTGCATCATAGAGATGATAAACCCATGGAAAATGATGAGATAGCTAAGCAATGCAGGACAGTGGGAAAGAGAAGAGGGCCCAGGATAGAGGCTGGAGTGAAGAGAGGGATATCTGTGGTTAATGGCAGTGATCTAGATGAAGATCCAGCAAAGGAGATGGAGAAAGTATGGTCAGATAGCTTGAAGAAGTAGGAGAAAACTGTCTCATGAACACCTCAAGAGACAACTCTCTTCTAGTGCCCCTCAAGAGAAAAGAGTATCAAAGAAGAATTCAGTGTTGGTGTTAAAGGCTGCAAAGAGGTCAAGATGGATAAGGACTGAGAAAAGTCCAGTGGGTTTGGAGATTAAAATATCAATGGCAATTTTGGAGCAAATCTGGCCTCAGACACTTCCTACCTGTGTGACTGGCCAAATCATTTAACCCCAATTGCCTAGCCCTTACTGATTTTCTCCCTTGGAATCTATGCTTAGTATCCATTCTAAGACAAATGTAAGGGTTTAAAAAGAGGCTAATAAGGGAGTGGGATTGATATTGGAGGTGATCTACTGGAGAACACAGAAGGAGAAGAAATTAAGGTTGCATATATAAGGATTAAATTTGGTAAGGAGATGTGTCAGCTCTTCAAGTGATATAGGAGTGAGGGAAATAGTAGGGGGAAGACATATGAGTGATGTGAGTTGAAGAAGAGGAGAAAAAAAAGAGTTCTCAATGTATAGTGTCAATTTTTTTTCAAAGAAGTATGAGGCAATGTCCTCAATTGAAAGGGTTGGGGAAAATGCTATGGGAAGCATATGGGAAGAAGATAATAAGGTTTAGAAGAGTCACTGTAATTAGTGGAAATGGAAATGGATTAGGGAGGTGTAAAAGTATTGCCTTGATCCAGTGAAGGCCCCCCTTGAGATTATGTAACAGGAATTTGAGGTGGACCCAATCGATACCATTTTGAGATTTTCCATAGCTGGATTCAGAAACATCTGAATAGCAATCAAGGGGATGAATGGTAGAAGTAATTCAAGGTTCAGATTTGGAAACCCATGATAGGTAATAGGAGAATAGGGATGATATTAAAAACAGGGTACAGTATGGAGTTGAGCTGATTCACAAAGAGAATCAAGCTAGGGAAGGCAGAAGAATGGCAGTATAGGAATGACCCAAGAAAGAACTAAAGGAGAGAGGGAATGGAGGTCACAGAGACAACAAAGAACATGGTTTGAGGTCATACACCATAGGCAAAGTTGGAATTCCAAGAATTTAGTTTGAGTATAGGAAATTTGGAGCTTATGAACATGAAAGTAGAACTGAAACACTTGTAAGTGATGGCAAATCTAGAATGCTACCACTTCTGGGTCCAGCTGAGGAGATGAGGAGGAGGAAGTCATAGAGAATGAGAAACCTGAAAAAGAGAGAAGTTAGAATAGTTGAGGGAGTATTGATATATATTGTGAAGTCCCATACTTATAAGGACAAGAGTTGAAAAAAAGAAAGACTGTGAGCCAGTCACTGAACTTAAAAAATAAAGAAAAATGTCTGATCATTACAAATCTAACTGCCATCCTGTGTTTTGTTTTTCCTCAATAAAATGACCTTGCAAACATTTGTCTTCTGGCAAATGTCAACGTCTCAGTTTCTCTCAAATGTCAAATTGGGCTAATGCTTTTGTTTCCAACTGGTGGGAATCTGTAAGCATGTATGAAAAAAGCAGGGTGATATAGGATGTTACCTTGGAAACTTGGTTCAAGTACTCCTTAGGGCACATACTGACCCTGGGGTAGTCACTTAATTTTTCAGTACCCTAGGCAACTTTCTTAGATTGCAGAGAAGGGGCTGACCTGCTTTGGTAGAGGGACTTGCCTCACCAAGAGTTCTGTATGTTAATGACATGACAGGTCAAGTTTGTATTCTCTACCCTTTATTTCAAGTCAAGACTGTCTTCTGAACAAAGATGCCATTTTGGTCTTGATGATATTCTTTCCACCAGATGAGTCCTGTGACCCATGATGTCAGAAGCTTTAGTCGCAGCACCCGTAAGAGCCTTGATCTCTTGCTTTCTTACTGGCTAGCCTTCTAGGAGTGCATGGATGATGTGGCTTGAAGTCATGCAAACCCTCATTTTGGGATGGCTTGCTTGGGAAGCTAAGGTCATGATGGATAGAGCGCTGGACTTGGAGTCATGACAGACAAGAGTTCAAGTCTCGTTATCAGACACGTTCTAGTAATATGACTCTAAAAGAATCATTCAACTTCTCAGCCTCAGTTTCTCTAACTGTAAAATGAGGATGATATATACCTACATCACAGTGGCTTTTTAAAAATAAATTAATTAATCCATTAGTTTCATTAACATACTCAGTTAACTCCTTTCCTTCCTCTCCTCTCCCCATCAGTGAAAGCATCATTTGACAAAAAGATCTATGTATGTACCAAATTATGTCATATCTATCAGTTATTTTTCCTGGAGGTGGTGGTGGTGTACATACTGAATAAGATAATGTATGTAAATCATTTTGCAAAGCTTAAAGCACTATAGAAGTACAGGCTATTATTTTTATTGCTTTCATTCCTTGACTAAACGAGTAGAGAAGGAAAGGGGAAAAAAAGACTTTGAGAGAAGGCTGTTTAAAACTTGTGTCCCTGGGCACCCAGCACAGGGCCTTGCGCATAACAGGTGTTCAATACATCCTTGTTGATTTGCTCTGATGAGAGAAAGGAGTACATCTTCAGGTCGTTTCTCTCTGCTATCGACCCAGGAGCTGACGAGAGACAAGACTTTCTCTTTTTCTTGCTCCCTAGATGCAGAGTAAGCATCAAATTTAGTGCTGCTCTTCCCCATAACATGGCAGGACGTGTTTGGATTGGAACTGAGAAAGCGTGATGGGGAGAGGAAGGAAAAAATAAACCATAATGTTCTGAATCACCCCACTGTGACTGCATCAAGTTCACTCCTGCTGCTTGCTGGGGGGTGGGGAGGAGGAGCTTTCTCTTCAGCTGCTTATCCCTTTTCTAAATAGCATTTGAACCATCTTCGGTCCTATCGACCGACCAGACATGAATTTAGAATCTATTGAGTTGGGAACTGGGGATGCAAAGGGAGGAAATGACAATCCTGTCCTTTAGGAGCTTCCATCCGAGGAGTAGGGAAATGATGCTTGCACAAATAAGTATTATACAGAGTAAATGGTGATTGAGGCACAGCAAAGAGATTGGGACAGTGCAACAAACACCAATCCTGGATTAAGAAGATTTGGGTTCAAATCCTGTCTCAGGCACCTGCCTGTGTGACCTTGGAGAAGTCCCAACTTCCTTGGGCTTGTCTTCTCATCTGAAAACTAAAGGGATTGGACTAGATGATCACTGACATCTATTCAGCTCTAGATATCTGAGTCCATGAAAGAGGGACAGATTTGGAGTCAAGTCTATGAGCATTTATTAAATGCTTACTCTATGGCAGACATGGTGCTAAGTTCTGGGAAAACAAATACAAGCCCAAAGAAGGAGAGTGTCCCTGCCTTCAAGGAGTTCTCATTCTAATGACAGAAGGAAGCTTGAAAGGGGGTTCTTGGGGTGGTGATGGACAAGTTGCTTTCATAAGAGTTTGGGAGGGAATCAGGACTATAGCTGGGAATGAAATAAGGACAGGACTGACTTGGGCAGCTTCCTTAGACTGGAGGTTCTGAGAGGAACCAGCCAATCAGACGATAGGGCTGCAGGCTTGGAGCGTACTTCAGAGGACATGAATTTAAAGACAGGAAGGTTTTTTGTTTTTATTTTAAAGCTTGGTTTTTTGAATGTTCTCTTCTCTTTTGACCCTCTTCAGTGGACAGAGAAGATATTCCTCGTCAGCTATGCTCTGTTGCTGGGCAGAGAAGAATTCAAAAATCCAAACCTCAAAGTAAATCCTCTTTAGAAGAAAGCTTGTGGGGGTAGTTAGGTAGCACAATGGATAGAGAACCAGGCCTGGAGTTGGGAAGACCTGGGTTCAAATCTGGTCTCAGATATTTCTTAACTGTGTGACCCTGATCAAGTCACTTAACTGCCTGCAGTTGATACTAGGACAGAAGGAAAGAGTTTGTTTAAAAAAAGAAGAAAGCTTGTGCATTTTTAATAATAATGGTAAAAATGACAACATATCCACAGCCTTAGACCCTTACTAACTATATGACCTTAAGCAAATCACTTAACCCAGTCTGCCTCAGTTTCCTTCATCTGTAAAATGAGCTGTCAGAGAAGGAAATGGCCAATAACTCCAATATCTTTGCTAAGAAAACCTCAAATAGGGGTACGAAGAATAGAACACAGCTGAACAACAAAAATGATAATAACTGTTTAAACTGTTTAAAGTTCACAAAGTGTTTTACATTCATTATTTCATCTGATCCTTACAACAAGCCCTGTGAGGTAGGCATAATTCTATCTCCATTTTCCAGATTAAAAAACTGAGGCTAAGAGACATCAAGTGACTTCTCTGAGGTCCTGTAGCTGGTGTCTGAGGCATGATCTGTGCCTAGGTCTTCCTGATTCCAAGTCTGACTCTCTTTCAATGATGCTACCCAGCTGAAGGGCAAGGATGTTGTTAAGAATAGTATTCCTAATTTATAGAAGCTATTTTTGATAAACATGTATATTTATACTCAGCTAGAAATTTCTCTGAAAGCCCACTTGCTTGCTAGTCCTCATTAAATCTTTCTCTCCCCCTCCCTCTCCCTCTCCCTCAAGCAAAATTACCTCTCTTGACTCAGTGAGTGCCA
Source organism: Gracilinanus agilis (assembly GCF_016433145.1). Taxonomy (NCBI): domain Eukaryota; kingdom Metazoa; phylum Chordata; class Mammalia; order Didelphimorphia; family Didelphidae; genus Gracilinanus; species Gracilinanus agilis. The sequence continues at coordinate 28,308,912 of NC_058134.1, forward strand.
GACAACCAGCATCTTATTAAGACCCGATTGACTAAAGGATACTTAGTTCCTGAATGGCAAATGTGAGGGTCAGTTACGTATACCCTTATTCCATCCCAGAGAAGTGGTTCTCACAAATCAGGTGTAGATGTGAGGGGGGAGCAGTAATCTTAACTGAAGAAAGAGGGTGTTTGCATTGCAGACAACTAGCTGTGATATCTGAATTCTGTATTTCTGCTTGCATCTCCCACTGTGCTCTATCAATTTGAATGCTTCTTATGATTATTATGATAATAAATGCGAGTTCCCTCCCTGTTTGAAATGGTTCCCCCAGTCTTGCCACTTGGGTAGGGCCTCACTTCCCTTCAAAGGCCAGTTGGATTCTAACCCTTTATAGGATTGTGACTCCCCTTCTTCATTATTTTTTTCCTTTTAAACCTTATAGTGTTTGGAATCATAGAATCATAGGATTGGGAGCAAGAAGGGATCTTTGAGGTCATCTTGCCCCAATTCTTCCCTTTAGAGATGAAGAAACAGAGGCACAGAGAGGGTAAAGAATTTGCTTAAAGTCTCAAAGGTAGTAACTGGCCTTCCTCCCAGACATTCTTCTGTTTAATTATTGTTGTTCAGTCATTTCAGTCATGTCCAACTCTTTGTGACTCTATTTGGGGTTTTCTTGGCAAAGATACTGGAGCCATTCTCTTCTCCAGTCCATTTTTCAAGAGAGGAAACTAAGGCAAATAGGGTTAAGGAGATTATACTGTCCATGGGGTTTTCTTTTCTTTTTTTTTTTAAATTTTTTTAAACCCTTACCTTCCATCTTGGAGTCAATACTGTGTATTGGCTCCAAGGCAGAAGAGTGGTAAGGGTAGGCAATGGGGGTCAAGTGACTTGCCCAGGGTCACACAGCTGGGAAGTGTCTGATTTGAACCTAGGACCTCCCATCTCTAGGCCTGATTCTCAATCCACTGAGCTACCCAGCTGCCCCCACCATGGGGTTTTCTTGACAAAGATAGTGGAGTAGTTTGCCATTTCCTTTTCCAGTGGATTAAGACAAACAGAGATTAAGTGACTTGTCCAGAATCACATAGCTAGGTCTGAGATAGGATTTGAACTCAGATCTTTCTGTCTCTAGGCCCAGTGCTCCATCCACTAATTTCTTCTGTGTTTAACTACTTTGCTTATATTTGCATTTATTTCCTTTCCTTTCTTCTATAAATATCTCTACAGATTACCTATAACTCTTGTCTGTCCTATTCAAATATATGTTCCTTGAATCTAGGGATTGTTCATTCTTTTTAATTGCATCCTCAGCACTTGTGCCTGGCACATAGTAGGTCTTTAATACTTTTTTTGCTGATTGATGGATGGCAGTTCTAGATGGTCTAGCTATGGTGGCCTCATTGCTGTTCCTCACACACCATGTTCTATCTCCTATCACCATTCCTTTGCATTCACGGTCTCTCATGCCTTGAATGACCCTCATCTTCACCCTTGGAATTCCTGATTTCCTTCAAGATTCAGTGGTGGAGCCCCTTCTACATGATGCTTTTTGGGTCTTGCAACTAACAGTGCCTTTCCTTTCCAGTTTACCTTAAACTTTAATTGTATGAATTGGAATATCCAGATGGATAGAGAGATAGAGAGATGGAGAGGTAGAGAAATAGAAAGATACATACATACATACATACCTACATATACATACACACACATCATCTCCCTCATTACAATGTAAACCCTTCAAAAGAAGAATCTTTCACTGTCATTGTCTATGTATCAAAGACCCTAATACATTGCCCAGAACACCTAAAGTACTAAATAAATGCTTCTGAAGTGCTAGACAATAAGAATCATGTCTTCAACTTTTTCGTACCCTTATCCAGGATAGGTGCTTAATAAATGCTGATTAATTTTTTAAAGCCATTAAAAACATTGATCAAGCATCAGTTAGACCCAGAATAGTGTTAGATAACAAAAATTTGATGACACGGACTCTTCCCTCAGCAACACAGATAGCTATAATTCATAATATTACGTGAAAATTACATGAATGCCAATGCTTTTAAAGGTCATTCACCACTTTGGGTGACAACTATGGTTCCCATTTACCTAGTACTTTAAAGTTGCTTTACATACATTTCCTGATTTGCCCCTCACTACAAAAACTCTGGCATTATACTACAAATATGACCGTTTCCACTTTTCAAGTGAATTAAAGGCTCAGAGAACATGTGACCTACTTGCTCACAGACACCAATCCAGGAGGTATTGTGTTGAGATTTGAACTCTTCTTTCCTTATGCTGTCTTCCCACTCTATCTACTCTACCATGTTGATCAATTATCAAGTGTCAATAAGCAATTATTAAGTGTCTACTGTATGCTAGGTACTGATCCTGGTAAAAGAGAGTCTCTGATCTAAGGGAACTTACAATTTCATGCAGAATCATTACACAAGGAATAAATCATGGAATAAGGAGATAAATAATGCCTTTACTTTTAAAGTTGCTCTTATTCCAAGAGTCTCAGACAATCTAGTGATAATAGATAAATATCCACAACTCTTTCATGAGATAGGTTATAATGCCCACGATTGAAAGGTATCATGGCCATTTGCCTGGTCTCCAATGGAAATATGGTGGTAAGATAATTTTTGAGGGGAAGGAGTTCTAAATGTCAAATTCATCATTCTAAATTTGACATTTCTTCACTTTAGGGAACTTCCAGTAAAAGAATTCCCTCTACCAATATATATTGACTATTCTTCTGTAATATATAATCTTAAAGCTTCACCCAAATACCAAAGTTCAAGTGACTTAACCAGGGTAACAAGGCCAGTATTTCAGAGGTGGACCTTGAACTCAGATCTTCCTGATATCAGAGGACAACAGCTTACCTCTAGTGAGCTGAAACTATATTTAAATATATGCTGATCTTGGTTGGTTATTGGCTTTTGTTGTTATTAGCTTTATGGGGCTTTGGGAATTATGGAAACCCTGACTATGTTAGCTGGAGGCCCACATTATTCTTTACTATAGTGTAGAACAGTAAGAAATGGACATTTTGTCTAGGATGAAGAGATTAGTTAAATAGTGGCAGGCCAGCACAAAAACAGTAGCTGATGAAAACTCTTTAACCCTGAACTTCTCTGCAAGTAATAGTCTCCTGATTTTTAACTGGGAGAAAAGAAACTTAATAAAAAACTGATACAGCAGCTATTTTCAAATATTTAAAGGACTGCCATTTGGATGAAGAAGTAAATTTACTGTCAGGTGGCCTGAGTTCAAATCTTGGGCCTACCACTAACACAGCATATGACTTGGGACAACTTTCTGGACCTCAGTTACCTCATCATAAGACCATCAACATAAATGACCTTCAATGACCCTATTGTGATTCTATAATTTTGTACATGAAAAGTGTAAAATACCAAGTAGCATCACAAAGAATATGTCCCAAGGGAGTTTAGAGCACATTGAACACATAGATCAGAGAAGATAAACTCAAAGTAGCACAAAGGATGCCCTAAGACAATAGGGGTTGTGGTTGGTTGTTATTTGTCATTCTTCATTTTGGAAGAGGACCAGTGAAGGAGGATGGAGACAATAGGATGCTGTTGTCCTGGGAAAGAAATGGAGGAAGTTAGGCAAGCATTTATTACTCACTGATTATGTATCAAGCACTGCACCAAGTACTTTACAGATATTATCACATTAAATGATTATAGCAATCTTGCAAATCGTTATTGTTATTATCCACATTTTACACATGGGAAAACTGAGGCAAAAGGAGGCTAAGTGACTTGCTCAGGATCATACAGCTAGTACATATCAAAGGTTGGGTTTGAACTCACTTTCATTTATGTGCACATGGGAGTGTTGAAATCCATTCATGTCACCACCTACCTACAATCTTACCCTCAGAAGGTTTACAGTCAAGAATATACTGAAAGCCATTCAAAATCAGAAAGCTCTTTTTGTATTTTTGAATTGGACTTTGAAGGGACATCTGGAAGAAGTGCAGACAGCATGACAGGTGTGGCCTGGGCTAGGGAAGAGCTCACCTGGAGTGCAGCTATTAGGATGAGGAAACTACCACTGGTTTCTTCTTTAAACTAATTTTTTTCTTTCTAACTATGTGTTTATTATTTCTATGCTGTTAAAGGGCTAAAGATGCCCTCAAAATTTCAGTACCCTGCATAAATCCCTGTTTTTCCTACTTTAGTTTTAGTTCTATCTCCTCTGATTAATAGGTGGAAGTTATCAGGAAGCAGAGTTTTACTCAAGGACTTTTCAACAGTAGCAGCTGTCCGACAATGGAACTGGCTTCTTCATACAGATTACTCTTACTGAATATGAGAGAGTCTCACCAGTGGTTGGGATGGAGAATTTTTCAGATTGATTTTCTTTTTCCGTTTTTATTTTTCAGCCTCAAATCTAAGCTTGCTGATCATATGCCAAGATTATTGTAGAAGGTAGGCCATCAACATAAATGACCTTCAGTGTCCCTATTTTCAATTCTATCTTTTTGTACACCAATAGTTAAAATGCCAATTAGCATCATATAAGTATCCTGTCATATATTCCCTGAAAGATAATAGATGGGCTCCTTTCCATCTATTCCCCCACACACACCCTGGAAAAGGATCACAAGGAATATGTCCCAAAGGATTTTAGATCATATTGAATGAATTGATCATAGGTTATAGACTTAAAACCAGAAGGGGCCTTAGTGGACATCTAATCCAAATCTCACATTTTACAGATGAGAAAACTGAGACTGAGAGGTGAAGTAACCAACCCAAAGTCACATTGGTAGCAAATGGTAGATTTTTGATTTGAATACAAATCTGCTGATTCCAAATCCAGTGTCTTTTCTAAAGTTTCATATGCCCTGTACCATCAAAGACTGGTGAAGTTCCTATGTGGTAGTTTGGAGCAAACTGGGCTAACCATCCTTCTTACTCAACTGTTAAATGTCACTTTTATCACTCACCAACAGTATAGGTCATATCCTTTACAGAGAGTTTTAATTATCCTTTTCTCAGACCAGTAATAGGACAAAAATGATAAAAGAGGAAAATAAAGCTAATTTCCATATGATATGTATCAGGAGAACAGTAAAATTCTTGACTTCATGGGAATGTCAGCCATTTAATCATTTGTGGTCCCAGAATGATCCAGTGCTGGCTACGCAGCAGACAGGTTCATAAACCCTATCCCGTTTCCCTCCAGCTAATACTACTGTAAATGAAGGTGTTGATGCCACTCTGGGTCTCAAATGACACACATCCAATGATCTCAGTTTGTCTGCTTGTCACAGGGAAGAATATAGAAAGTCCCAGGCTTTGGAGCATCATAGTTTCTGACAAGTTTAAACAGTTTCAGGCAAAGATACAAGTTTCCATGTAATCACTTTTCTCTCTCTATTTCTCCATGGCTCATAATTGAGATGAAGAATATTCTAGTCTATTTCTATCTGTCATGTTTCTTTCTTTCTTTCTTTCTTTCTTTCTTTCTTTCTTTCTTTCTTTCTGATTCTATCTATCTATCTATCTATCTATCTATCTATCTATCTATCTATCTATCTATCTATCTATCTATCTATTTGTTTCTCTCTATCTCCTATCTATCTTTTACTTAACTCTATATCCATCAACCATTTTTGTTGCTGTTTTAAGCATCAAAGGATCACGCCCCCCCCCATTAAAACACAATAACCACCAGATTCTTTCGGCACATTCTCTTTGTGACTTGACAACCAATGCAAAATAATTGGAGTTTAGTGCTACTAAGAATTCTACCAATGATGGCCATGCTACCTGATTGTAGGACCCTTCATGGCAGAATTGTGATATAGTCAATAAGTCAATATAGTTGCATATGATCTATATCTACAGGATCCTTGTGTGGATGTGATAATAGTAGAGACTTTTATAGACTGATGACTAAAGTCTATATTTTTGGAGTAAAGAAGACCTGAGGTTGACTCTGACCTCAGATACTTACTGTCTTTTTAAACCTCAGGAAGTCATATAGCTATTCTCAGCCTTGGTTTTCTTAGTTTTCTTAGTTGTAAAATGAAAATAATAATAGCACCTACCTCCCAGGGTGGTTGCAAAGATTAAATGAGATAATATGTATTAAAAACACTATATAATATGTGGTAACCCTGGGCAAGCTATTTAGCCCCAATGGTGTAGCCCTTGCCACTTTTCTGCCTTAGAACCAATACAAAGTATTGATTCAAATAAAAAGGTAAGAGTTTTTTAAAAAAATAAAAAGAAGAAACTGAAAGTGAGAGGTTAAGCAATTTGTTCTGGTACATCCTCTCTCTTGTCCCTCTGTCTCTCTCTCCCTCCTCTTTTCTTTCTTCCTCTTCTCTCTCCTTTCCCATCCTCTCTCTCCCTCCTCTTCCATTCTCTTTCCCTTTTTCTTCCCCCTTCCTGTCTCTCCTCCTTTTCTTCTCTTTCTCTTTTTATTCCTCCAACCTCTCTCTCTCTCTCTCTCTCTCTCTCTCTCTCTCTCTCTCTCTCTCTCTCTCCTGCCTCTCAGTTTCTTTTCTCTTTTCCTCCCTCCCCTCCTTGCTTTATGAGCCAAAGTGCCTTGTAGGGGTTGTGCTTTCAAGTGAAAACATAGTTGTTGGCCTAAAATGCCAAAAATTGCTCTCTGGAGGACTGAAATGGGATTCTGTTGGGGCTAGACAGAACATTGATGTAACTGGCCATTTTACATGGAAATTCATTCAAAGCATCCAAATGTACAAAGAGAGAACATCGACAACATCTCTGGATCAGTTTGAAAACCTGAAGTCCCTTAATTGGAGAGCTATTTCCCTATTACAAAGCCATCAATTTCCTTTCATCTTGATAGTCTTTGATTCAGTCCAGAAAAGTGAAACCTTTAATATCTGGGTAGACATCTAAGGAGGCATTTTAATTCTTTTTAAGGCCTTCTTAACTCTAATGGAAGTACAATTGTGTTTTTCAAACATTGGCAACTCAGAAACCATTGAATCAGAGTCAGCCCACAGCCCACTATTTCATTTATTGTCTTGGAAAGAAAAGTTGTCCAATCAAATGACTATGTAAGAATCATGGGCATGTTTAAAAGTTAGCTAGTTTGGGAAGGATATGCCACTTATAGTCTTTGCTGCCAGGTTAAATTGTTAAGAAATGGCCTGCTTAATCGTCCTTGGCAACATCTTAATTATCAGCTGATACCTGGCTGCCTTCTAGCTATTTGTATGGATGAGGGCACTGCCTCAGCTCCAGGGAGAACAGTAGACCTCAGTTTTAAAGAACAACCCCCTCCCCCCACCCCACCCCCCCAGCCCCACAGTGAGCAATAGGACTGAGAAAGCAGCTTTCTTTTCTTAACAGGGCTGGATTTCCTTGATTCAGAATTGATTGCAATGCTCTTTATTCCTTTTCAAGCCCTTCTTGGCTAGGCAATAGCTAAATTTTCCCAGTCCTAGTGGGAAGAGGGATACTTAGCAACAGTACTTTTCTGATGAGCAGAAAAGGATCCAGAAATGTCTTGCCTTCCTCTCTTCACCTTTTTCTTTTTTGATTTGAAGCTGCATTTTCTTTCTCAAAGAAAGATGGCAGAAGGGCATTTGACTCTATTGTCAGAGGATGCTAGTTCATACTTTACCTTTGATGTAGGACAAAGACTTACAATGACTTGCTTGTAAGATTTTGGATAATTAAGTCACTTACCCTCCCTAGACCTCAGTTTCCTCATTTTTAAAATGAAAGGATTAGATTAGATAGCCTCAAAGTTTTTATCCTGTTCAATGATCCTAGGTCTAAGGTAGACCTCAAGTGACCCAGGACAGATAATAGAATTTAATTGTGTATGAAAACATGCCATTGTACCATAAATTGTTAAAGTTACTGGTAAAGAGCCTCAGGAACATGCTATATGAATACTTGTTGAAGGATCTGAAAACGTTTAGACTACGTAAGGGAAGCTTTCATGAGGAACCAGGAAGATAAGATAGCTATCTTCTGAAAATAGCAACCTTCCTATCTTTTTAAGTTCAGTGCTTAGCAGATTTTCTGGGACAAAGTAAGACCTAATAAGAACTTTTGAAGGAGGGGCTCATGGGAAAGAGATAAGACTTGTTTTGCATGGTCCTAATGGGTAAAAGTAGGAACAATTAGAAAGAAAGAATGAGGTAGGCTTAAGCTTGAAGTCACTATTTCATATTGATGAGAGCTGTCCCAATGTGGAATGGACTGCCTTGGGCAGTACTGGTTCCCTCATCCCTGGGACTCTGAGTAAAGGCTGGGTTAGTATCAGTCAGGTATTTGTTATAAAAGGCATTCTTGATCAGCAGTGGTTGGGTGAGATAGCCCCTGAGGTCCATTTCAACTCTGTGATTCTGAGAACCTATGAATATCTAACTTAAAACCATAGAAATGTCACAAAACAACTTCACCTTTTGCTTCTGGTGAGAGTGAGTCCATTGAGACTTCAGAATCTCTGGTACACCATTGTAGGTTAGCCAATTATCTCAAGCAGGCAGTTTTGTCAATACAAAAATTGTGTGTATAAAAAAGAACCACTCTTTAAAACTCTGACCTTTTATGTGTCATAATTTATTCATAATTTTCGCTGAGAAGGTTCCACTATTATTAATTCTATTTAATTGACACTCCCAATTCATTGAGTTCCTAGTTAAAATGTCTAAACTTCTCTATATTCCTTGACAATTTATTTTACAATTTCTTTTAGGAATTCATATTTCATCCTTCCTCTAGGTCCAATAAGCATAATTAAGTTGTTCAGAGATTTGAGGGATTGAGTTGCTGGAGAGGCATGTAGGAAATGGTGAAAATGCCACAGGGTCCATGGAGAGGTTTGGTTAGAGATGAACTTAATGACCTTAGGTAAGCTACCTAATATTATTGTTTTCTCATCTGTAAAATGAGATTAGACTAGATGCCTTTAAAGGTATCTTCCTACTCTAGGAAGAGTCTCTTCCTACTCCATAGGATCCTATGACTATGATATTGTAAATATGTCATAGGGCATCATGCCAAGGTAGGTGTAGATGAACTGTGTGGCTCAGGGTATGGGTAACCCCTCTGGACCTCAGTTACTTCATCTATAAAATATGAAGTTTGCATTAGGAGGCCTCTTATGTCTCTCCAGTTGTAATCTTATGAGGGCTAATCACCCAGAACACCCATTGTTGGGAAGGTGTCTAGGTAAGGCAAGTGAGCCCAAAATGAAAGAATTCCTAGTGCATTTCTAAAAATTTCCTGACTCACTCAGAATAGCTTAGGTCTATAGACACCCTCAAAGTATTGCCAGCCCTGCCCTATTGCTCAGGATGTTTTTTTATTCTTTTCAGAAAGAAAGCTTGGTCTTGACTACTGATGCTCTAAAGGAACCATAGTTCAAATTATGAAGGAAATATAGTTCAAATTATTCCTGAAGAAAAAACTATGGTAGAGTAAAATAAGATCACTCATAAAGGGATCAGATTTTGTGGCTAAGGGATAGATAAATTCGTGGATGCCAACAGGTGTTGGGTGGCTTTGGGAAACCTCAGAGAAATGGGACCTTCCTTTTCAGCTTCTCTGAAACACAATTATAGCACAGTTAGGGTTCAATCATTGAATACTTATTAAGTACCTACTATGTGCAGGGCCCTGGGGACACAAAGACAAAACTGAAGCAGTCTTTGTCCTCGTCCTCAAGAAACTGACTTTCTATGGATAGTGGGAATTGGTATATACATAAATAAATCCAGCAATTAGGAGAAGGGAAAAAGGAAATAAACAGATATTCACTTACTATGTGCCAGACACTATGCTAAATGCTTTACAATTATTACTTTATCTGATCTTCCCCAAAACTCTGGGAGACAGGTGCTAATATTTTACTACTAGGCATACAATGATTAAGTGACTTGTCCAGGCTCAAACAGCAAGTAAAAATCTAAGGCTAGATTTGAACCCAGTCTTCCTGACTAGACCTAATGATCTATTCACTATTCTACCTGGATGTCTCTATATAGCACGGTGCCTAAAACATGATAGGAATTTAATAAATGCTGGATGTTAGACTGAAAACTACAACACACACACCATAGACTCTTTGAGTCTGGTTTTTATCTAAATACTTTGACTGATTAGAGAGCAGAGGAGAAAATAGAGCTCTCTATGAATATTTGTGGAAAGAGAGAACAAGATTAGCTGGATAGAGTTCCTGGAGCAGCTGCCATTCAAGCCTTGTGGAAGCAGCTTGGGACAGAGGAGAGAATAGTAGGTTTGAAATCCAAGGATATGGGTTCTGAAAACTTTAACACCTGAAACCTGTGTGACCTTTTCACACCTGTAAAAATGACAGGGTTGGTCTATTTGGCTTCAAAATAATTCTGTCTCCAAATATGTAATCCTCTCATCATAAGAAGGATACTCTGAAGGGAGCAGAGAAATGTTTTCCAAGCATAAATGATGAATTATACAAATATATGGGAGCAGGAAATGGAATGGGCTATTTGGGTGAACAGCTAATGACCCTGTTCAGCTGAAACCTAGAGTTTGCAGAGGGAAGTAATAAGAAATTAGACTAAAAAAGTAGTCTGGGTCCAGGCTATAGAGAGTTTGAGATGCCATGTTGAGGAGGAATTTGTATTTTATCTTTAAGGCTGTAGAGAGTCACAGAAGATTGTCAAGCAGTGAGAAGACAGTCAGCACTTTGACAGCTGCATGAAGGATGAAGGAGAACAGGAGAGATGGAAAGGAGGGAGAGCAGCTATGAAGGTTATTACAATCAACATTGGAAGCAAGAAAGTAATGGGAGCCTAGGCTAGAGTGACATCTTTGTGAGCAGAGAGAAGGGCAGGCATGAGAAATTCTGGGGAAAGAGACCATTAACAAGAGTAAATCAGCGTGAAAAGATTGGAATGACATTCTGGGACTTTTTTAAGTGACAGAAAAGGCTCCTTCCTGGGCAGCTATTTTGTAGACCATATTCTCTTTCCACCTGTCTCATTTTTGTCTCTGTTCTGTCTCTGTCTCTGACTGTCTCTACACATATACATACATACATACAGATACATATAAATACATATACAAACAAATTCATGGATATACATGAGCATATAATCATGCATGTATATGCACACACAAACATATATGTATATATGTATCATGTACTGTATAGATGTATACAATTATTCATAGTGTGCTCAAGAATAATTATAACTATGTATTATACACAAATACATAGCAACACACGTGTATACTTAATATATGTATTATATGTCACATACATCACACATTACATGTATGTGTGCCTCCATTATGTATTATATAAGTATATATGCACACACCCTTACACATGTACATGTGTATATATATCTATACCTCTAAGCCAATAGGAAAGAAGTCTTCCCTTGGAAAGAAAGACAATGCTTCATTTCATTCATTTTGCTGACACTGAAGTCTAGTCTTGTTCAGGCTTTCTTTGTTACTGTTGTTGGTTTGTTTGCTTCTACAAAGCATTTAGGAGCTTAATTAAAATCCTTTTAATGGGCACATTTTCTATCAAGCTCACAGTTTCCCTAGAAAAATGTTTCTCTTCTCCCCTTATTGAATTTCATTGTAAGAAAATCAAGAGAGAAAAGATGTGAAAATTGCCATCACTAAAATAAATAGAGGGAAAGCCCTTGTCTGAATCTGAATCACAGCAAGGACATTGGTATTTTCAGTTTATTCTCCTAGCTCTAGTTTGCAAGCAGTCCAGGGTTTTGATGACAAATAGAGAGCTCAATTTGCATCGATTTTTAACACGACCCTCACTGATTTGTTTCTTGTAAGCAGGATTATCAGTAGGAAAAACAGCATGCTCTAAGGCATGAACCCTAGATTTGGAGTCAAAAGACCTGGATTGGAAACCTGGGTCTACCAGTTACTTCTTTTTATTTATTTATTTATTTATTTTTAAACCCTTAACTTCTGTGTATTGGCTCCTTGGTGGAAGAGTGGTAAGGGTGGGCAATGGGGGTCAAGTGACTTGCCCAGGGTCACACAGCTGGGAAGTGTCTGAGGCCGGATTTGAACCTAGGACCTCCTGTCTCTAGGCCTGGCTCTCAATCCACTGAGCTACCCAGCTGCCCCCCTACCAGTTACTTCTTGAGTGGCCACAGGCAAATCACTTCAGCTTGAGGGGTCTTAGTTCATCAGCTATAAAATAAGATGATTGGTCTAAGAAACCTTCTACCTCCAAGCCCATGATCCTATAAATAGTAGACATTGATTGCTATTTTTGTTTGAGGCAAACAAGAAGGTTGCCAACTATTGTTCCCTTTTTCTTATAAAGCAGCTTATAAGGCCTGACCAATAGGCAAAGCTTTCTTAGGAAGACATAGCAATAGTTTTTGCAAGAGGTAATGAAGCCCTGAATGAGGATAGGGTCAATGCAAATGGGCAGAAGAAGATGGGCACAGGAAATATCAGAGTCAGAATCAGCTGGATTTGGTGATGATTTAAGATGGAGAAGGGAAGAGAAGGATAAGAAGTATAGAATTGTAGAATTCCAGAGTGTATACCCAGTGTTCTCTTTTCTTTTTCTTATAATAATATTCATAAAGGGAAACGATAAACATTTTAGGAGAATCATGATCTTGAAAGAATTAATCCACTAAAATTATTTAAATTAAATTTCTCTGTGGTCATCTAGTTGGACCCATAACTGGAAAGAAAACAAAACATCCCTACTAGAACATATCCCAAAAGGAATCATGCTGATTCCATTGAAGGCCTTCATTAAGGTAATCTTCTTTCTCATATAAGGAAGTTGGGTTTGGGGGCATCAAATACTTGAAGACAACTTTCATGCTCCCACCCCCACTCCAGGATCAAATCATCAGAGGTAACGCTAGTTTCAACCATAAATAACTAGGCAAATAGTGATTTTGTTTCCTGAAATAGAAATCAGAGGAAGGCAGAGCAGGTTGGGTATAAAATCATGATTTCACTTTTAAATACAATGAATTTGAATCACTAAGAATGTAAGCTCCTTGAGGACAGGTACTATCTTTCCTTTTGCTTGTATTTGTGTCTCCAAAACTTAGCATACTTCCTGGACCATATTTAAGTGCTTAATCAACCTTGTATTCTCTCTTTTCTTCCTCCCTCCCTCCTTTTTCTAATCTCTCTCTTTCCCTCCCTCTCTCCTCCCTTCTTTCAACTATCCAGGTGGAGAAAGATCATAAATTTAGAATCAGAGATGAATTTAAGGATCTTCTGGTCCAACTCTATTATTTTTAAGAAGGTGAAACTAAAGCCCAGGAATGACAATATTTGCCCAAGGTCACATGGGCAATTAGAAGAAGAATAAAGATTTGAATTCAGGTCCCTCTGCATCCAAATCCAATGTTTCTTCCATTATATTCATTCCCCCTCTTCCACATGTCCAGTATGTGGTTGGAAACATAGGGTTCAAGAAAGAAATTAGGACTGTACATAAAGACATGGGAATCATCTTCCTAAAGATCAGGCATAAATTGCTGGTACAATATAAGATCACAAAGTGAGAGAGTGGGGAGAGTATAGAGAAAAGACCAAAAGACAGTGAATTCTTGCCATTTAATATGTTCTTCTATTTATTTACTTATATCATTTCTTCATGCATCCTTCTTGCTCTTCTAATAGATTAGAAGCTTCTTAGGGATCTTATTTTGTATGTTCTAACGTATACATGTATATCACTTATATTATATATACATGTTATAATAAACATATATATACATATATTCTATATATAAAATGAGCTGGAGGAGGAAATGGCAAATCATTGAAATATATTTGCCAAGAAAACTCCAAAAGGGATCATAAAGTCAGATAGGAAGTCACTAAAAAGCAACAACAGAGACAGCGATTCTAGCTGTGATTTCATTGATAGAGGGAGTTCCAAGATGAAGAAATTCCCTTGAGTGGATGGAGATCAGCACCTTTTCTGCAACTTACAGACTTACATTGCATTGACAAGTTAAGTGACTTAACTAATATGTTAGTTATGGAGATGTATATGGAGATGCATAACTAATATGTCAGAAGCAGCATTTGAATCCACATCTTTCTGACTCTAATGATAACTCTATACTTTCTCATGCTACCTATCTGTAAATAATAAGAAAAAATGCTGCTGAGGTTAGTAATAACAGTAATCTTGTGGCAAGTTAGGGATTAGATATAGTTAAAGTGTTTCCTTGCTGTGAATCATCTACCACACTATTATTGTGGAACTGAAGCTGTGAGAATGTTTAGAAGCTCCTCCATCCAGATTGGCTAACATGACAGCAAAGAAAAGTAATAAATGTTGGAGGGGATGTGGCAAAATAGGAACATTAATGCATTGCTGGTGGAGTTGTGAATCGATCTAATCATTCTGGAGGGCAATTTGGAACTATGCCCAAAGAGCTTTAAAAGACTTCCTGCCCTTTGATCCAGCCATACCAGTGTTGGGTTTATATCCCGAAGAGATAATAAAGAAAAAGACTTGTACAAAAATATTTATAGCCACGTTCTGAGGTGGCAAAAAATCTCTTTGGGACTTTTGGAATCTCAGTGGTATGGCTGGATCAAAAAAAATTGGAAAATGAAGGGATGCCCTTTGATTGAGGAATGGCTAAACAAATTATGTTATCTGCTGGTGATGGAATACTATTGTATTCTAAAAGAAATAATGAACTGGAGGAATTCCATGTGAACTGGAATGACCTCCAGGAATTGATGCAAAGTTAAAGGAGCAGAACCAGGAGAACATTGTACACAAAGACTAATACACTGTAGCACAACTGATTGTAATGGACTTCTCTACTAGCAGTGGCAATGATCCAAAACATTTCTGAGGGACTTATGAGAAAGAACGCTTTCCACATCCAGAGAAAGAACTGTGGGAGTAGAAACACAGAAGAAAAACAACTGCTTGATCACATAGGTCGATGGGGATATGATTGGGGATGCAAACTCTAAACGATCACCCCAGTACAAATATCAATAATATAGAAATAGGTTTTGATCAATGACACATGTAAAACACAGTGAAATTGCATGTTGGCTATGGGAGTGGAGTGGGAGGAGGTGAGGGAAAGAATATGAATCATGTAACCATGGAAATTTTTTCATAATTAATAAATTAAAAAAATAAATTAAAAAAAGAATCTGCTCCATCCATATAGTTACCTTACCATATCTTCCTGCTAGGTGGGCAGAGATTCCTAACTTTTCTAAATATTAACAAAATGGAGGAGAGCAGGACAGTATTCTTTTACTGACATTAAGGACTTTGGAAGTATGTACAGTGGTAATAAAAATTTTGATCACAAACATTATTAAAAAGTTGGAGACACCATAAAAGTCTAATCTTTGATGGACTCCAGGACTGGATGTTCATAAAACCAAGAGATTACTATTGACAGACATCAAAAGCTTGCCTTCTTAGCATGAAGGCAAATCACAGACTTTGGGAGGGGGTCTTATTGTTAGCAAGTGTGAAGACAATCCAGCCAAATACAGTTTGAGGAATGGTGTCTAACAGGGTACCATGAGGAAGGCTTTGGAGAGTGGAAAGGGGTCTGCGTGATAGAAGGAGGGAAAATAAAATGAGCAGAAATTGTCAACTCTGCAGCCCAAAACGATTAAAAGGTGGGTGCATGGGAGGCAGCAATTTCTTTCTGGAGGAACATGGAAGGACACTGCCCTCAGAACAGGTTAGTAAAAGAATAGGTTTGACACCTCTCCTGAGCTAAACATGAATACAATTGAGAGGCAGGACCCTGGATTGCCAATGTAGCCACCAGCATCTGTAGTTCATTGATATTCACTGAGTGATTTAGTATGGAAGTCATATGTAATGTTAGTGTTTATTAGACTGACCCACTGAATTCTAGGGGAATCAAAGTTATTGTGTTGTGCCGTGGGAAGAGATTTAATAGCAGAGTTCAACTAAATGGCCTCTGAAGTCCTCTACCATCCTCCAATTCTATGATTTGTATGCCTTTTCTTCCCCATCCTGAGAGATGTTTGACATACCTACACAGTTTTTGCATACACATAATTTTAATCTATGAGATGCCCTCTATTCCCCAAAGCAAAGTGTAGACAAAAATAATTAAGGGACTTGGAATAGAACCTGTGGGTTCTGTTCCTGATTTTGTCACTTCTTAGTCATGTGACCTCAAGAAAATCACTTCAACTCTTTCTTAGTTTTCTTATCTGTAAAATGGGAGTGAGAGGCAGAATGATAGTGGATAGGGAGCCCATCTCAGAGGTAAGTAACCTGGGTTCAAATCCCACTTCTAATACAGCTTGATTGTGTGACCCTGGGCAAGTCATTTAACTTTCCAGTGCCCCAACCAATTCTCTAAGACTAAATCATAGAGAAGGTGTCTAGTTACATCAGTTGAGGGAGTTTTGTCACTGGGAGTTCCTGTACTCTTAATTCATTCAGTTCCATTCAAGAAAATAATTATAAAGAGGCAGCATGATTATAACAGTTAGTATTCTGGATTTGATCCCAGGGCTAGATAATTTCTTGCTCTATATCTAGGATTCTCTAAGAATTGGGAAAGATAGATCCTGTTCTTAACTTTATGATCCAGTTGACATAAAGAGTGGTACATAAGGCTCTCTTTCTCACCCAGCCACTTGACTCCATCTCAAAAGCATCATTGAGTTCCTTTTAAAAGTAATCACAGTAATGGAGAACTAGAACCCTGTAACTAATGTCCTGTGATACATTATAATCTCAAAGAACTGAATGACCCAGACCACTCTGAATAAAGTCTGCTTTATATCTGAATTGCCAGAAAGAGAAGATAGCTCTGAAAACTGTAAGGGATTGAAATGAATCTACCATTCAAATGATCGGCATCATTTTGGAAAGAAGGGAAGCAGTTTGGAATGACTTAATGCTCTTCCATTGGCACATTTGTGTCAGGGATAATAAATGGTCATCATAAATGAATTAAGAGAGCATTGCTTTCCATCCAGCATAAGGCACTGGACTAGAATTTGGCATCTGGAATGAAACTTTCAGGTCCTGTCTGATGCCAACAGAATCTTCAGCCAAGATCAATAGTTAATGGTCAAAGAAGAAAAGACAGAGTGAATATTGTGAGATGGGGTATGTCATTTAGGGACGTGGCAATGCACTTTCTCTGGGGATCAATTCATAACGCTGCTACAGCATTGATGATTGTCAAATTGCAACCTATCCAGACGGGCACATTTGGATGGAGTCAATGGGCTCTTCTTAAAGAAGAACTCAAGTTTTAAGAGATTATTTTCTTTTTCTGACCTTTAGAGTAATTTGTCCTCAGTACCACTTAATCTAGGATTATTTCCATTGTGACAAGAATGTTAAAACTCATCTGTGAGATAGCAGGAAGAACATCTGATAGGGAGTCAAAAGACCTGAGTTCAGTTCCTGATTCTTTTAGTCATATATATGTCATATATATATATAGCATATATATATGTACAAACATACATATAGTACACACACATATGTGTATATATAGCACATGTACAACATTAATTTCATGATATCTCTCCTATTAAATTGTGAGCTCTTGCTTTGAGGAACTACTGTTTTTTTGCCTTTATTTGTGTAACTCTGCCTTCCTTTTCCCAGAATGTTCTAGGAACCAAACAAAGTCACCTATTCAATATAACTTCCCAGATTCTCCCTCATTTGGACTAAGCATCCTATGAGGGCCTTGTCTCACAAGGCATGGTTACTTTTGTATTTTTGGTATGTAACCCAGGGCCTGGCATCCAGTAAGCCCTTTATTAATGATTATTTATTTACTAACTGATTACTATCAATTCAGTATTATGACCTTCTGGGCTTCTGTCTCCCCTAATGCTCCGATGGGTACCATTTAACCTCTGCTTATAGATTCAACCCACTCTACATAATGGGATTAATCCTGCCCCCAAACAGGAAAAATATAAAGATCCCTGCATCCATATCCCCTAACCCTAAAGCTGACCTCACTCTGACCTTTTATTCCAAGTTCAATAACTTTTCTTATTCTTCATGACCAAGTCCCCCTGAATTCATCCCTTGGTTGCTGGTCCTTTGTTGCTTTCATTCTGGAGCCTTTTGTTTGTTCCCTAGTTGGGCTTTTTTCTCCAGCATTTTTGGTCCTGCTTCATTCCTTCCTATCCTCTCATAGGGTTGTAGCCTTGCCCCTAAAACTCAAAACACATTCTAATATCCTATACCTGAGCTGTCTCCCTGTCACTTGCCACCATACTGAACAGGTAATGACCATCTGCTGGCCTAGATTGTTGCCTGTTTGCTGTTCTCAGAACCCCCTGATACCCTTCTTCTCCCACATGCTGATGTCTCCATCTGTTGCCTGCTGACAGACCACTTTGATGATTCCCACCCACCTGCCTGGGCTTCCTTTTTTGAATGCTGCTAAGCCATGCCTAGACTGCTTTGTTGAAGCTAGGGGCCTCCCTGATAACTGTGCTCTATTTCTGACATAAGATGACTAAGAAGTCAAAAAAAAGGAAGAAAGGAAGGAAGGAAGGAAGGAAGGCAAAAGCAAGAGAGAGAGAGAGAGAGAGAGAGAGAGAGAGAGAGAGAGAGAGAGAGAGAAAGAAAGAGAGAGAGAGAGGGAGAGAGAGAGGGGGGGAGAGAGAGAGAGAGAGAGTGTTTTGAAAACAAAATGGAGAAAACAACCATTGGGGAGTTTGGCAAGAAATAAACGTTTTGCTCAAACTACATTTTTTGGGGGAAAGGAACTCTGTTCATCCAAATATGGATGATTAAATCCAACCTTGTGAAAGGGAAGCTATAGTAACAGAAAACATCAGACTGTGAGCCAAGGGTATTTTACAGGTTGACTTAGATAAATCTCACATATTCCCTGTAGTTTGCCAGCATTTCAATCTTACCCTGAAGATCAATGTCATAAATTCAGAATCTTAGAGGGGAGATGGACCTCAGAGGTCATCTAGTTCAATCAATAAAACCAACATGAAGAATAGAGGACATTTATATGGCATTTTAGGATTTATAAAACATTTTACATACATTATCTCATTTGATCATCACAATCACTTAGTAAGATAGGTATTATTACTATCCTTATTTTATATATGAGAAAAATAAGGCTGAGGGAGATCCAGTGACTTACCCAGGGTCTCTCAGAAGTGTCTGAGACAAAATTTTAACTCAGGTCTTCCTGACTCAAAATTCAATGCTCTATCTCCTGTGTCATTTAGCTGTAATAGCACCAGCATCACAATAATCAACCATAACAAGAACTACAATTTAGACAACACTTTAAGATTGGCAAAATGCTTTATATTACCTAATTTGATCCTTACAACAACCCTGTGAGGTTGGTGTGGCCCACAGCCACATACAAGTAGGGAGTTTCTGAAGCAGGATTAGATCTGATCCCTCATCATTAGAAGCCCAATATATTCTCCACCCAATGATGCTATTTATAACTAAACAAAGATCCCCTTTATGGCAGTCCCAACAATTGGTCATTCATCTTTTCTGGGAAGATCTACTACAAGATGGAATTAATTGGAAGACAGTTTTTCCATTCTCAAATCCCTACATGGTTTTAAAATTCTTGCACCCACGAGAGTGAAGTATGTTTCACGCTGATGTCTCTCTCATTGTTGGGAATCCTGTCTTAGCATGGATACTAAATCTGCCACTCAATAATTTCCTCCCATTGGCTCTTAGTCTGGTCCTCTCTGGCTAAGCAGAACCCCCAAAATAGCTGCAGAATTTTTTAAAAAATTGTCATCCACATTGGTATTTTCTGAAGACAACAGAGCATAGAGGATGTGTCCCCAAAGACAGCCTAGACCTCAGAAAGTATTTCAACTCATTTCATCTTTCTTTGCTTGAGAGTTGGGTTGTCTCACAAAGAGGGCTAGGAGCCAGAGTAACTGGATTATAGACTAAGACGTGGTAAGCAAAAGAGAGAATCTCTTTTTTCCTGGCATGGTGTCTGGCATATGGAAGGTGTTTAATACATACTCATTGACTGATTGACTTATTGATTTATATATATAAATCATATATATTATATATGACCTTGGGTGTTACTGAATTTCCTGGTCCTCATTTTCTCTTATTGTAAAATAACAGGTTTTGATTAAATTATCATCCATCCCTAAATCATATGTTCTTTCCCTAAGTTCTTGTGAAATTCTTTTTAAAAATTTTTTTTATTTATTTAGACTATTTGTCCATGATTACATGATTCATGTTCTTTCCTTCCCTTCCTCCCTCCCCCCTCCCATAGCCAATGAGCAATTCCACTGGGTTTTACATATATTTTTGATCAAAACCTATTTCCATATTATTTATATTTGCAATAGATTGATCATTTAGAGTCTACATCTGCAGTTATGTCCCCATTGACCCATGTGATCAAGCCATTGTTTTTCTTCTGTGTTTCTACTCCCACAGTTCTTTCTCTAGATGTGGATAGTGTTTTTTCTCATAAGTCCCTCAGAATTGTCCTGGATTATCGCATTGCTGCTAGTAGAAAAGTCCATAACATTGGATTGTACCACAGTATATCAGGCTCTATTTAAGAATCTCCTGGTTGTGCTTCTTTCACTCTGCATCACTTCCTGGAGGTCATTCCAGTTCATTATTCCTTTTAGCACAATAGTATTCCATCATTAAATGATACCACAATTTGTCTTGTGAAATTCTTAAAGACCCAAATCTCTTCTTAGATGTTTGCTTTCTATACTTCATTAGAGTTCTGTGGCCAGCTACATAAGTCAGGAGCTCTGAAATTCATTATTGACATAGAATACAGCTGAATATGGCCCAGATAATTTCAAGGTAAAAGAGTTCTGGGTTCTGCATTCTAACAGTGACCACCTTACTGACTTGGGATGGAAAACTTGTTCATGCTTGTTCTACTTCAGTTTCTTTGCTTGGAAAGTAGGAAGCAAATACTAACTCCCACCTAATGATTCCATGGGATATTGATGAAGAATAGAGATCCAGAAAGCAAAACTCAAACTGACTAAACACTCCAGAACAGAAAATAAGTCTTCTATTGCCTAGGGAGGGAAGCAAAACTGCATAATTCATGGTTCATGAAAAATGTTCTGACCATATTTTTGTTCAAATCAAAATTTATTCTTAAACTCAGATAAGAATCAAATTATCCTTCTGAAGGCTCTATCTATTCACCCAGAGGTGGCCTGAAGAATTACAGAATGAGATAGCCTTGAGGTTAGGAAGACCTTGTTTCAGCTTCTTCCTCTAACATAAAACTTGTGTAGATTTAAGAAATTCACCTAATTTTTCAGTGTTAAGCAATTCTATAAGCTAATGCAGAGCTTCTGGTCTGAATAAATGGAGGGAATTTCCAAACAGGAACTTCAATATAGTGTCTTAAGGACTTACAAGTCATCTAGTTCAATTTCCTCATTCTACCAATGAGGAAACTTAGCCAACAGAGAATTAAAGTGATTTGTTCAAGGCCATATAGGTAGTAAGTAATAGAGCTGATATTTGAACTTAAATATTCTTGGCTCCAGAACAAGTAATCTTTCAATGATAACTTGTCATATTTTTCACTGAATACATTTTAAGCAACCTGTAGCCAATAGTTTGTATTTAATTTGTCCACAAACTGATCATTTCACTTGAAAATATAACCTGCCTTTTCTTGATGCACAGGTATCAATGGTTGTCAGTTAACAACATTATCTGAGCCTTTTTTATAGTCTTGATTTCTGTGATCCTCTCAGCTTCAAATGATAAGAAGATATGACTATTCCCTGAACAAACACTGCTAGTTCATTTTATTATTTCTTGAAGCACAAAAATGCCATAAACCTGACTTTCTCAACAACTATGAATTTTCAGGGAGGCAAAAAGAAAATTTTATGATGGAAGGATCCATCTCAACATCGCATAAGTCATAATAGAGTAATTTTCCAACATTTCCCATCATCTAATTAGATCGTATTTCTTTTACGTGCTCTTGTAATCAACCAAGGACCAAGGTTCTTTCTGGAGCCATTTCGGAAATGTACAGTATTGCCATTTTGATTCACTTTAGTTCCATAATGCTCAGGACAGGACCACTAAGGACCTATCATTGCCTAGTCAAACAGATGCCATTTAAAAGAATCTATTTCTTGTCTTGGGGCCTGAGAGTTTTCCTAGATGCATAATTATCATAGGCAGTTGTCTATACAGACTGAGAATTCAGTTACTAGAATCTGTACAGCAACACACAATAAAATAAGACAAATGCAACAAAGAAATCATACTCTGAATTTCAACAAGGCTACTTGACAGGAAAGGCTTTGATATTCTATGAGCCCAGCTGATAGTACCTTCTCCTCTACAGTTTCTTTTCTTCTCTTCTATATGTATCTTGCATGAGCTCTTTGAGGGCAGAGTGTGCTTTTGCCTCTCTTTAGATCTCTAGTGTTTAGCACAGTATCTGGCACATAGTAAATACTTAATAAAGACTTGCTGATTGATGGTGGCAAGTAAGGGCCTGTGGTAGACCACAATGGTCAGAACAAATGGAAATTTTCATAAGAGGAGAGTTGATTTGTCATCTAATAAAGTGGATGATTCTTTGGACTGACTGAGGAGTCCATTTACCTCTTTATTATGCCTGTTTTGCTGATAAATCATGGCTCAGATTGTTTCTTCAGTTATTATTAATTATCCACAATACTATTTGGAGTGTGCTGCTAGGTCCTATGTCCACCAAAAAAACTCATTTCCATCATTTCAATGACCATGTTTCACCATGAATCTAATTCAAAGATCCCTCCCTATCATTCAGTACTCTTTGAGGGATATTTGTTAAATCATATTTAAAGATTGTTGAGAAATATAATTATCCTGTACTCAAGATAAATTCAGGCCCCAGTTATTCATTTGCTCTCAAGCAAAAACACTTTAGTGATTGTTTCCTTACTCTGTCTTCGACCATTAAGACCATTTAAAAGAAGGGAAATCTGCCAATATTAAACTATAGGAAACTTCTTGTGAACTTTCAAAGATTGCTACTTGCATCTGTGGAGTAAGAAGATTGAATCGAGAGATCTTTTTTTTTTTTTTTAAACTCTTGCCTTCTGTCTTGGAGTCAATTGACTCCAAGGCAGAAGAGTGGTAAGGGCTAGGCAATGGGGGTTAAGTGACTTGCCCAGGGTCACACAGCTGGGAAGTGTCTGAGGCCAGATTAGGACCTCCCACCTCTAGGCCTGGATCTCAATCCAGCTACCCCCATGAGAGATCTTTGAGATCTCTTCCAGTTCTAATATTCTCTGATGCTCTATGTCTCCTCCTAGGTGCTAAGAATAATAATGGGAGAGATCCTATGTAGCATCAAATTGCTCAGCAAAGGAACAGTTTTCAGAATAATATTGCTTTCTAATCTCCCATATGAGAAATATGGCCATATAATTGATGCTGCATCTAGTTTCTTGGTTGATTTCAAAAGGAGTGTCTACACTCTACTTCCATATATAGATGGCAGAACCAGATCACCCAAATTAATTATCTTAGAATACAGTCAGCCTTCTAGCATGAAGACTAGCACAATATGGATGAGGATAACACATCTTTATAACTCCCTATGATGAGCTAAGGAAGGGTGACCTCAGGCAAGGGAATAAGTTAAAGGATTGCTCTAAAGCTCTAGTTCACATCTTGGGAATGGAGACCTTGGAGGAGGTAGAGGGGAGACTGATGAAGTTATTGCCAAGGGTCTGAGAATCTTTATGCATGTTAAGTATTGCCATATTAGTCTTTATTTAGCTTCAAAAATATGCAGTGTGACTCAGTATAATAAATCAACAAAGATACTTCTGCACACTGAATAAACAATATGTAGCATTTACACATATTTATTGCCCCCTTCAAAAATACACACGTGTGAATGTGATGGGAAAGCCCAAATTCTTTCAGAATCATTGCCAGGTTCAGAGTTGTTTTCTATTTTCAAGTATTTTCTCAAACAATGTGCTGCATGATACCCCATGGAGTATCTCAAATTTTGAACCATTAAAGAAGAACTTTCATACCCTCAAAGGTGGAGTCCTTTGTCAAAAGGCTCACCAAAGAACATTGGCTGAGTGCTATCATGTGAACACTGACCAGGTCTGCTCCATTCCCTGAAGGGACACAGCATCTTGGGCCTTTTCCATTCCAGTGTCTTCTCTCATCCTTCCACAGAAAGGACAGTCACACCTAGACTAATGAAGAAGATCTCATTGCTCAAAGAGAAATTGGGCTGAGATGATTTTTGAGTTTCTATGAAATTTTTTACCTGGATCTTTAGCTCCTGCTTATATCTTGCCATTTCCTCTCCTCTTTCCCACCACCATAATCCTTACCTATTTGAAATCCCCCCAAACCAACCCCTTTTTCTGGAAGAAATCATCCATTCAGCTTTGGAACTCTGCCATGGGCTAAGCTCTTCTGAATTGGCAAGTGAAGGACTTCAAATTCCTCTAGCCTATTACTTTTATCTGGCTACAAGCCATATTTTACATCTATCCATCCTGGGCAACAGACATAGGATCATAGCTCTCAAGTTGGGAGACACCTTGGAAGTGTCCAAACTAGTCCAAACTCTTCAATGCATACTTGAGAAAATTGAGGAATAGGGAGTTAAAGGGCTTGTCTAAGATCATCCATGTAGTTAGGGTCAGAGACAGGAATTGAACTGAAGTCCTTTGAATCCAGAATCTGTGTTATTTCCACTGCACCATTCTCTTACCATCTGCTCCCTCCCTCCTCAATTCTATTTCTTGCTCTGGGAACTATATTAAATCCATAGTTCCATTACTTTTCAAAGGGCTTGATAATGGATTACCCTATGGCTCCACTCACTTTCCCCATGACTTTATTTGCTTCTCCCTCTGATCATGTTTTTCAGTTGTACATCATATGTTTATAAAGCCAAGACCTCTCCTTCTCTTCTCATCACCCTTTCCCACCCATACCTGATTCTTCTTCAGTGGTTTTACAGTAATTCAGCACTTGTCCAGACCCTGAAATAATCCCAGTTCTCAATTAGCTTGATATTTTATAGCCAACCTCTAGGGCATGACTGAGTTTCCTCAACCTACCCATACACAATTCTGGTATAATGTCTAGGTCAAAGATCTAAGGACCATTTGTACTTAGTCCCAAGCCTTTGGGGGCAACTAGGTGGTACAGTGGATAGAGTGCCAGACCTGGAATCAGGAAGATCTGAGTTGAAATCTAGCTTCAGACACTTACTAACTATGTGACCCTGGGCAAGTGACTTAACCCTATTTGTCTCATTTTCCTTATTTGTAAAACTAGCTGGAGAAGGAAATGGAAAATGACTTCACTATCTTTGCCAAGAAAATGCCAATTGGGGTTGTGAAGGATCAGATATCATTGAAACAATTGAGCGACAACCAAAGCCTCTGATGGTAACTGATTAATTGCTTTAACTTAAAACCTATGGTTTAAATTGATTGTTTTCATTTGAATAAGATATTAGGGGATCACACTGTGAGGTAGTTGCTATGCTGACCCCCATTTTACAGATGAGAGAACTTAAGTTGTTTTTGAATTCAAGTCTTCCTGACATTAAGTCCAAGTCTCTGTGCACTGTGTCACTAGCAATCACTACCTTTATATGCTAGTTGGGCAACAAATTAGTCTTTCTTTCCTTCATAGACTGGCAGAGATCATAGTAGGGAGAGAGCTATTTTGGAAATATGAAGACCTGTGTTCAAGACCTGACTTTTTTCCTAACTAGTTTATGAGAGTGAAATTGGCCAAGATATCTTTTTGGTCCTCTCTATCTTCAGCTGTCACATAAGAGGGTTGTGCTAGTTTGGCAGATCTCCAAGTTTCTGGCTTCAGGATCCCTTTCCACTCTGAAAAATGATTGAAGTCCCTCCCCATAATGAGCTCTTGTTGAGATGGGAGAAATCTATTGATATTGCCATATTATAAATTAAAACATGTTAGTGCTATTATGGAAATAGTTTTGACCTTGTGGATACCCCTAATAGGGTCTTAGGGACCTGCAGGGATCCTCAGACTATTCTTTGAACACTATTGTTCTAAATAATCTCTATGGTTCTAATTCCTAAACTGGGTTCACATGAACTATCACATCTTTGTGGCAATTCTCCTTCGTGTGGTCCATTAGTGTTTATCATTTTGCTTTAGGCAGAAGGAGATTTGCTTCAGAGAAGACCTCCTCAGCTTTGATTCCTTCATTCTAGGTGGTTCTATCTGGTATCCTGGCTAATCAAAAGCTTTCTTTATCATCCTACAGGAGGAGTATGTCTGTCTGTTGGAGGAAGCTCTGTGTGAGGGACACGTGAGGCAGCCAACACTTTCAGAAAGAAAGAAATGGCCTCCCCAATACCTGCTTATAACATGTGGGTACCCCCTGGGTTCCTGAAGACCATGCCAACACAAGCTCTGGAAGGTCCTATTATTTTTTAATCTCTTCTGTACATACTTAGTGACATACCTTTGCCTCCTTTGATATAATGTAAATTACTTGAAGACAAGGGCTGTATCATCTTTTTTTTTAAACCTTTACCTTTTCTATTAGAATCAATGCTCTGTATTGGTTCCAAGGCAGAAAAGTGGTAAAGGCTAGGTAGGCAATGAGGGTTAAGTGACTTGTCCAAGTTCACACAGCTAGGACGTGTCTGAGGCCGAATTTGAACTCCCATCTCTAGACCAGGGTCTCAATACATTGAGCCACATAGCTGCCCCCTGTAACATCTTTTAAAGAAATGGCAAGATGCACTAGGACCTTATAAAGATGAAAACAATTAACCTAAATCCTAGACTTTAGTTCAAAGCAATCAGTCATCAATCAGCTTTGGTTATTCTTCAGTTTTTTTCAGTCACATCTGATGCTTCACAAACACATTTGAGGTTTTCTTGGCAAAGATATTGAAGTAATTTTTTATGTCCCTCCCCAGTTCATTTTACAGATGAGGAAACTGAGACAAACAGGATTAAGTGACTTGCCTAAGGTCACACAGCTATTATGTTTCTGACACCAGATTTGAACTTCTGATTATAGGTGCTTCTTGTAACGACCAGATGCAATATTATCACTTTGCAAATCTTCAAGCTCTCTATAAATGCTAGTTATTATTGTCACATGTTATCATGCCCACTTGGAATTTTAAAAAGATACTTAATTATTTTCTAACTATTTCCAAGTAAATTTTAGTAGTGACTGATGTGTACATCATTCCTTATTGAGCAGGTAGAAAAAAATGCTAGGCCTGGAGTCAGGAAGAGCTGAGTTCAACTCCAACCTCAGACATTTCCTTGGTGTGTGGCCCTGGGCAAGTCACTTACTCTGTGTACCTCAGTTTCTTCATTTGTTAAATGAGCTGGCAAAGGAAATAGCAAACCACACTAGTATCTTTGCACAAAAACTGTAACTAGGATCATGAAGTGTCAGACATGACTGAAATAACTGAACAACAACAAACTCTTTCAGGACAGATATTGCTTCACATTGTCGCAGTATCCCCAATATCTAGTACAGTATCTGGCATATTGTGTGCTCTAAATAAATACTTCTGGATTAATTAATATTAACATGTAAAATACTTTACATATCATCTCATTTTGATTCTCGCAATAAATCTGAGACTTAAGTATCATCAGGATTATTATTATTATACTTAATTTACTGAGGGAAAGAAACCGAGGCCAAGAGAGTTTAGGTGAGTTGACCTTGGTCATATGTTTTTTTAAGTGTTATAGGTGGGATTTGAACCTAGGTCCCTCCAGAATCCAAGTGCAGGGCTCTTCCCACCACACATGCACTACTTTTCAGTGTTATCCATTTTGTCTGAGGCAACCAATAGATTTTTCCCTTTCTTGCCACTCTCCTTGGCACCTTTTGGGTTCGAGCTTGCTAGGAGATGGGTAGATCCAAAGAGAAACATGGGCCAGAAACCAAGAAATTGATGTCTATGTGCTATGTCTACCAATAACCTAATTCTGTAGGTCCTTCTTTGGCAATATCTCTCACATCATTCCTCTCCTTTCCACTACCATGGCCATCCCCTTATTCAAGCTCTCCTCCTGCCAGGGCTATTGCAATACCTTTCCAATTCATGTCTTTCCCACTTAAAAGCTCTTCCTAGTGCAATTGATGGAAATACCACCAGAATAGCCTTTCTAAAGGACAATTCTAATTACACATCTCTCCTCAAAACTCTTCAATAACACTCCATTGCCTATTGAAAAATTCAAATCCCTTACCTTGGCATTAGGGGCCATCGTCTCATGTTAGCTTTCCATTTCTGCCTCATCTCATACCATTTTTCATAAGTCAAGCCAAAACAAAATTAGACCAATAGACATTCCCTGAATTCTAACCACCTTCCCTTTCCCACTTTTCATCTTTTTGCCTTTGATTGTGCCATCTCATTGAAATGACAAATTCTTCAAGTTTTAAAAAGTGCTTTACAAATGTCATCCCTCTTTATCCTTATGACAACCCTGTGAACTAGGGATCATTATTATTTCCATTTTATAGATGGGGAAACCAGG
Source organism: Gracilinanus agilis (assembly GCF_016433145.1). Taxonomy (NCBI): domain Eukaryota; kingdom Metazoa; phylum Chordata; class Mammalia; order Didelphimorphia; family Didelphidae; genus Gracilinanus; species Gracilinanus agilis. The sequence continues at coordinate 28,337,481 of NC_058134.1, forward strand.
TGCAGATAAAGTTAAAGACTTGTCTATGTTCAGAACTTGAACTCAGATCTTCCTGACTCACCATCCAACATTCTAGCAGATAACAACCTTCAGGCCAATACTTAGAACCCTCTTCTTCTTGTTTCTCCCTGTTGAATCCTTTTCTCATCCTTCGCCATCCAGTTTGGGTGTCTCCTCCAAATTACAGCAACTCATTACCAAAAGGCAAGTTATAAGAGGATGAATCTTTTGGGAACCACTTATGAAATCATCCGAGGAAGCAGATAGCCTGGTTCTGGGTTAGTGGAGGGTATTCCTTCCCTGAGGGGCTCATAGATTTAAAAATCATGAGTAAATAGTATGGGAGGGCAGGGAGACAAATCAAATGATGATGTCACATAGGCAAGAACTCCAAACAAGCTTTCTACTGGAGAGGAAACATCGTTCTTTCCAAAGTCTTCCTGCGCTGATGAGTTTATTTACTGCACACTATTACATAAAGTCCTTAGAAGACTTCTTTTTCTTCAAATATAGCTGCTGTAACAACAGATTATGTTTCTCAAGAGATAATCCCCCAACTCAGGGAACAAACGTTCTAGAAGGATACTGTCATAAGTGCTTAAGAAAAGGTTTTTAAATGAATGAATATGTGTGGGAGGGTATATCTGTGACTGTGTGCATGTCTATTTCAAAAACAAATTATTTTAAAATGTTTCAGGCACTTTTATTAGATATATCTCTTGGTTCCTCCATAGTTATAGTTAATAGAGTCCAGTGACTCGGCTAATGGCCATCAATGTTTAGCATATTAGTAAGTTGGACCATATTGACATTTCTGTCTGAACCTATTGGTTTGCTTAGTCAAACTGCCCTCATCATGTAGCTTGCTCTTAGAAGATCAAATGGGTGTTTAAATTTAGAGTCAGCCTTGGGAAGAAAAGAGTAAAGACAAGTTAAATCCATCACCCTTTTCCAGGTCCCATCAATTTTGTCTTAATGTCCTACTAGTCCCTGATGATGGTAGAAGCCCATAAAGTTAAATAAATCTTTAGATTTTGAAAAGAAATGTCAACAGAGGTATGATCTATTAATTTACTGATCCTTAATGAATGTAGTCCATTGAGGAATGAAGAAGTGTGTCAGCAACTGTGTGTGTGTGTATATAAGTTGGTTGTTGTCCTTTATACTCAAAGTGGGCCAAAAAGACACCACTATGTTGGGGTCAATGTCCTGTGGCTGATCAGATGAATAAGAGCATAGAAGGATGTGCCACAGATCAGGAAAATAGAGTCCCTTGAAACATATCATTTTTGAAAAATTATAACTACACTTCATGTCATCCTTTAAGGTTTATATAATTTTTCTCATTTGATCAACTTTGTAGGTAGGTGCCATTATTATCCCCATTTTACAGGTGAGAAAGTTGAGGCTACTAACTATCTGATATAAGATTTGAACTCATCGGGGTCAAGCCATACCAATGAGTCCATTTATAATTAAAAACTTGATCTGTTTTGGTTCTGTGATTCTGGGTAAGTCACTTAAAGTCTCAATGCCTTAGGCAACTTTCTCAAATGGAGAATGGCAGAGGAAGAGCTGGCCTGCTTTGAAAGAGGAAATTTACTGAACCAGAGGACCTCCTACCATGAAATGGCAGTTCTGATCCAAAAAGTAAAGCTCAGAAGAGAGAACTGCTAAATAGCAAATCTTCTTCCTCGAGATTCAGGGACCCAGCTCATCAATTCCTTTACCTTTATATGCCATACTCTATTGATCCAAATGCAGGGTACTGCAAAACGTTAAGTTGTTCTCCTAAATGGCAGGTGGATAGAATGCTAGGCCTGGAGTCAGGAAGATCATTGTTCAAATTTGACCTTAGATATTTACTAGTTGTGTGACTCTGGACAAGTCATTACACATTGTATACCTCAGTTTCCTCATTTTTATTTTTATTTTATTTTTGCTCTTTTTAAACCCTTAATTTCTGTGTATTGGCTCCTAGGTGGAAGAGTGGTAAGGGTGGGCAATGGGGGTCAAGTGACTTGCCCAGGATCACACAGATGGGAAGTGTCTGAGGCTGGATTTGAACCTAGGACCTCCCATCTCTAGGCCTGACTCTCAATCCACTGAGCTACCCAGCTGCCTCCTGGTTTCCTCATTTTTAAAATGAACTAGAGGAGGAAATGGCAAACCACACCAGTATCTTTGCCAGGACAACATCATATGGGGTCATAAAGAGTTGGACTCAACTGAAAACAATTAATTAAAAAAAATCTCTAAAGTGAGGTAAGAAGTATAGCTAATTTATAAGATTATAGTAACATTTAAAAACATGGTACAAAGATTAAGATTAATGTGTAAAATATAAGCCTTAACTTTCTGGGTTGGGGAAGGGAAAAAAGATTCATTGGATTTGTCTTGACATTTGAAAAATATTTACCTTGTTCTTAATGGATTGAGTGCCAGTAGATGCATTACTGTTTTTTCTGCTCCTGGATTTTAGAAAAATGAGACAAATCTTCTCACCTCTGTTTGTTCAATGATCAGCTCCCTCCCTTTGAAATTCAACCTTTTTCTGGTTCTAAAACTTCTGAGACAAACCATTCCTTCCTGTCATTCCAAACTATGGTTTCTAGGAAGTATCTTTCTAAATTTAAGTGTAGAACATTTGTCTTCTGAATTAGTTCTTTAAAAAAACAAAATACAAAAACAAAAGAACTTTGAACACATGATAGTTCTTCCTTTTTCCTCCTTTCTCATACACAAAAACATGGAGAAAAAAAAAGTGTATCATACTTATTCTTAGCCAAGAGTCACCTGGGCCAAATCGAAAGTCATATTTCATCAGTGATGCCTCAGAATTTGACCAGTGCAGGCCAGTATCCCAGATGCATTCTCCTGCCCACCTTTAAATGTACATCAACAAGCTCCTTTCCACAAAGGGATCCTTTTTCTTCTAGGAACTCACAGAGAGATATAGCTCTTTGGGCCATATCTGAATGGGTAGGTTATAAAGAAGTCATAGTAGCTCACATAGAAAATAAGGAAGAAAGAAAACAATTATATATCAAGCACCTGCTATGTGGCAGGCAGCACCTTGCAGATATTATCTCATTTGATCCTTACAACAAGCCAGTGAAATAGGTGTTATTATCATCCCCATTTCACAGATGAGAATACTGAGGCTGACAGAGGTGAAGTGATTTACCCAGGTCACAAAGAATTTAAGGACAGGTTTTGTATAAATGGAGATTTTGAACCTTAGACTTCATCCCCCATAAGTCCCTTAGTATTTTCCAATATTCTCTTTAATCTCCTTTAATGTGCCTCCACGTATGCGTGGTCATGTTATTGTTTTATAAGCTCTGTAGTTCTTCCCTCTTGCTCTCTTCTTCAGGAGTGCTGCTGAAGTTAGATTAGTACTTTTTTGCTCCAGATTTTTTATGCAAGTTTATTATTAATAAAACTTTATAAAATGTAATATTTAGTTCTTGAATATTAATTTTAAAATCCACAGTTTTAACTCGGGTCTTCTTGACTCTAGGTTCAATTCTATCCACTATATCACTCAGCTGCCTAGTTGAGGGTGACTCAACAGGTCCGATTAATCGTTTAAGTGGTATATTTGACTCATCATTTACATGATGAGTCCCTGCTAAAGTAGGGACAAGTGTCCAGAACAGATCACCAACATTTCTGGCTATACCTTCTGCTGATTTTTACTGGCTATTGTATTTGTGAGGTAGGGAAATAATTGGGTGATAGACAATCTGTCCCCACCATGACCATAGTGTCTTCTTCCCCCACCCCCATCCTCATCCTCTGCATATATATTTGCATTTTCTCCAATGTTTATCAGCTTTCTCCTCTACATGTCCTTTATACTCTGCCGAAACAGTATTCATCCATCCCTTCATTATTCCTTATCCAACTGACAATCTCCAATTTGCTCCATTAGTCACATTAATCCTGAGAGTTTGATTCCCTCAAATTTTACCATATCACTTCCATCACTGATATCTGCAATGCAAAAAAAGAATTCCTGTTGGAGATAGAAAGGTCTTTACAATGCTCAAGATCTTTGGTACCTATAACCTTTTATTTACTCTGCAAGATGGTAAAGGGAGCCAACTTAACAGTAGGAAGGAACTGAGAAACTTGGGTTTACAACAAGTTGGAGAAGTCCCATACTGGGCTTCTCCCAAGGTAGCCAAGAGATAATGTCAATACTATATCAACTAATGATTGTTCTATTAGGGATATTATAGGAATGAGTTTAAATTATCTCTGATATCTCATTTTATTTTGCCTTCATTTCATTGATATTAAAACCTTTAAAAAACAACCAAAACCTCAATTTATGTCTTTCAGGTGTTAAGAGTAGGAAAGAGTAAGGTTACCCATTCCTCCCAGAATCCCCTCCTCATTCTCCAAGACACCTTTTCTGTCATGCTCTGGAAATATCTGTACCTTGGGAGCTTTCTCATCATCATCATCATCATCTCTTTCTCTCTCTCTCTCTCTCTCTCTCTCTCTCTCTGTCTCTCTCTCTCTCTCTCTCTCACACACACACACACACACACACACACACACACACACACACACACATGCACTGTGAACTCCTTGAAGGCAAGGATCATTTTTCTGCTTGTGTTTGAATTTGAATTTAACACAGAGATTAGAATCTAGTTTTTATGTTTGTTGACTTGCACTTAGGACAGGAAAATCTTATGGGAATTGGAATACTCTAGATGCCAGGTATGGTTGGGAAATCTGGCCTCCTTCCTTCCTGGGATGGTGGTAGTGAGTATCTATTTCATTGAGTAATCATCCTCCCTCCTCTTCCTCTACAAATCGAATAGGGAGTATGTGTAGGCTGGTAATTATGTGCCAGAGGGAGAAAAACCACCTAGGGAAAAAGGTCATGATCCTTAAGATTATCATAATGTCTTCAAATAGTAGTTAAAATTGTGATCCCAAGCTTTAGTTTTCAGTAAAGAAAGGGTGGGCAGAATAAAGTTGGTCAGGTAACAATACAGGGTGTATTGAGAATACCAGGAGTCATCTCTGCCCACAAGAAACTTGGATTCTATTCTGTCTTTGGGGATGAGGGAGAACAACAGTGTGTACAGATAAGTAAATGAAATCTATTGAGGAACACTTAGGAACTTCTCAGAAGGGAGAGCCATCTAACAACTTTGGGAGGACCCACAGAAACCTAGTGTAGGAGGCAACACCTGTGTGGTACTTGGAAGGAAGCTTGGGCTTGTGCGAGTTCCAGGTGACAAATGCCTTATTAAAAATAATGAGCAAGTGTTTTCTTTAGAAAAATAAAATTAGAGTACATCTAGGAGCCACTTCTAAACCAGTTAAAAATAATTAAGAGATTATTTCTAAGGCCAATTAAAAATTGAGCAGATGCTTGAGCTAGTCTGTCTACCCTGAAGGTGGGAGTGGAGACACATGGACAGAAACAGCTTAGACAACTGGTGAATTCATCAGTACAAGCATAAGGTGCCAGAGAAATTGAACTGACCATGGCATGTATTCAGTCTGGCTCTTATGTTTGATCTACTCTTATACTGCTAAAGTTTTCTTACCTGTGATGGGTGCCTTTGTAAAGTGTATCTCAGGAATAAGTTTTTACTTTATCCCAAAAGAAAAGAAGTTGCATCTATCTATTTAGGGCAATGGGCCGTTCAGGGCAGTCTTCAGGCCTGGGAAAAGCTGACTAATTCTTGTTTTGGACACTTGCCCAAGTATGGCACAAACTGGGGTCTTGAAAATAGAGAACACTGTTGGATGAAGGATTTGGATTCAAGTGAAGTTATTAATAGTATAAAGTCAAAGTAGCAGGAGGCATCTATTCAAGTATGCCAGGAATTGTGGCTTGACCCTCTCCTAGTTAATATTTTCATCACTGACCATACATAAAAAGCATAGATGGCTCAGTTACCAAATTTGAAGATGACAGAAGTCTAGGAGGTAAAGATAACAAATAGGATGTCATAGAAAATTGAAGTGGTTTAAGGGATGTCTGTAAAAGGGGAATTAAACGATTTTTCTTCATTTATCAAAGGGTAGAACTAGGAATGAAGGGTAGAAAGTTTAGAGATAGATTTAAAGTTCATACCTTTCTTCAACCAATCATGAGTCAGTAGCCAAAACTTTCTTCCTATCCATAGATCCTGCTGTCCGGGTCACTTCAGATAGCTCTGACAAAGGTGTTTCCACTTCCTGCTGAATCTCCCTCTCTTTCTACATTCTTAATCACTTCACCACAAGAGATTCTCAACATACTATCTCTTATTTCTTTCCACGATTTAAGTTGAAGTTTTCCTGCAACTCTTGACTCACCAACTTAAAAAGCAACAATTCACCAAGTTTCTCTTCATGAAATCAGCACACCTTTAAAAATCTGAATCCAGTATTCAGTTAGTTACATGATTTCTATAAGAGTTTAAATTTAGGTTTTTATGCTAATATGAAAGTTCTAAAGTAATATTATGGTTGCCAATTTAAAATATTATCCCTTAAATCAAAATGACTAGCAGCTTTATTTTAAAAAGAGGTAGGAAAGAGTGAAAGTGAGAAATGTATGAAAGAGACAGAAGATACTGCCTAGCTACAAACACCCTAAGTTTAATCCTAATGTCTCCAGACTGCAAATGCCAATCAGAAAGTGAATCTCACCAGAATCCAAAGTCCTAATTAGGAAGTGAAATCCAAAGAGCCAGGAGATGCTAAAGAATCTGCCCAGAACCCATCAGTGCACACGAGGCTAAGACCACCAAGAATATCACCAAAACTCATGCTGAAGAGAGTGGTCCACTGAAGTGCCAACAAGCATAGAGGGTCTCTTTGCCAAAGAACCAAGGAAGGAATCACTCCACTCCACTCACCACCTCAAGCCCACACAGGATCCAGGGAAAGAGTCTTCTCCTCCAGTCCAGCTCACTGAGACTGAGCAGAGAGAATGACTGAATCCTAGAGCTGACCTTTTTAAAGCAGTTTTCTCAATGTAATTTCCTGTCATTCCCCCCCTTTATGGGAACCAATTGCAGTCTTTCAATTTGCCTAGCACTGCCCAAGGAGGGGGCAGTGACCTTTGGAGGTGTGAGCTTACTCTAGTAAGTGACTTGCAAACTCTCTTACTTAGCTTCAAGTAGGGGTACTTTAAGTTCTTGATTTGTTTAGCTAAAAATAGACAAGGGGAGAGTTAATCCTATCTTTACATTTCTCTCTCATTTTAGTCTGACCCTCTTAAATCTTAAAATAGTTATATCCAACTGAGCTGAGGAGCCATAATTCTCAGCAATTCCCCATTATTGATATCTCATTTGTGACTTTATTTTCTCAGGTTTTAGTAAACAAACATTATTCTCTGCCCAAAGCCATCAACTTGTTCACAAACAAATGAGTCCTCAACCCATACCTTCAGAAGAGGATTTATCTTTATATTTAAGCCAAACATCATTTTCCACCCAAATGCCCAAACTCCTTATGAAAACTGGTTCTTCATGCACATATTTTAAAGTTTTTTACTAAATCAAAGTTCTTTTCCTACACCTTTTAGATATTTAGATGATCATTTATGGCAGAAATAATAATTTACATGCCTTACCAAGTTGAAATAACTCATTTTTAGACGAAAATATTTTTCTGATCATTTTAGCACTAAAGCAATCCATACGAAGAGGGAAGTCCTTTAAAGGTATAGTAACTTATATTTAGAATTCCTCAAAAGCCTCACTTCATTTTGTACATTAGCACTCCTGCTGCCACTGTTAGAGAACTGTGCCATGCTTTGGTATTCATCCTCATGCTTACTGTTACTTCTATCTTTTGAGCAAGTTGTTTTGAAATTCAAGATGATTGATGAGTTCTCAGTGCTGCTTCTACATTGGTCTCTTTTTACAACTCCCCCTTTCTTTTTCTTTTTGTTTTTGAAATAGTATTCTGGATAACTTCTCATTCCTCCTGGACTGACTTTCCAAACAACTGCTTAATGTTTATTTGCTCTCTCTCTAGCTGTGACTTCTTCCAGCCTTTATGTACTTCTATAAACCTAGAACCAATAGCTCCCTCTGGATGCTATGGGAATAACCATAGCCACAGAATTGAAAGAGATCTCAGAGGGTGATGAGCTTAACTCTGAATGAAAATAACAGAAAAATAATTCCTTAATGGCATACCCAACAAGAGATCTTCCAACTTGCATTTGAAGACCTCAAGTGTGGGAGAACTTACAATGTCTCAAGGCAGCCCTTTTGACTTTCAGGTATCTCTAATGGGTAGGAAGTTTTATCTTAGGTTAATTCCAATTCTCTGCAACTTTCATCTCCGGTTTGTAGTTCTGCCTTCTGGGGCCAAGCATAGCAAGTGCAATGTCTTTTCTACAGTATGTAGCAGCCATTCAAATACTTAAAGTCAGCCAAGAGGTCCCTACAGAGTCTTTTCCTCAAGTTAAGTGTCCTCAGATGCATTCATTTTTCTATTTTGGCATGATTGCTGTACTGTCAACATCCTGGTCTCTTCCTGGTTGTATTGAAAATTGCCTGTCCTTTCTAAAGTCTCTCTGTCTGACCAGAGAAAAGAAAGCAGTAAAATTATTCCCCTCATTGTGAATATATCTCTATGAATGAAGTTTAGGATAATGTGTGCATGTGTGTGTGTGTGTGTGTGTGTGTGTGTGTGTGTGTGTGTGTGTGTGTGCAAGAGGGAGAGAGAGAGAGAGAAAGAAAGAGAAAGAGAGAGACAAAGAGAGAGAGAAAGAGAAAGCCAATGAGATTTGGATCCTTCTTTCAAATAACCTACAGCCTATTTGAGGAAATAGGAGGAGACATACGAATACATACAAATGTGCCAAATGGTACAAGGTAATGACAAATGCTCTAGGCATTGTGATGTAGTGGAAAGAATACTGGTTCTGGAATCAGAGGACCTGGATATAAATTCCATCCCTGATGCTTACTTCATGTATAATTTGGACAAGTCACTTAACCAGGGGTTCAATTTCCTGAACTCTAAGTTGGACTAGATGACCCCTGAAGTCCCTTCCAGGTCTAACTCTATGATCCATTATGAATACAGACTTAATAGGAGGGAAATATCACTTGGTTCTGGAGAGGTCAGGGACAGCTTTGGAAGGTGGGTGTTGGGATTTGAAGTTAAAAGAAGGCTAGGATTCCAATCATTGAACAGAAGATGAGGAAAAAATAGCCAAAGGTCAGACACAGGACTCAAAAAAGATTGATAGGGTATGGTTTGGAGACTAGACTAGCTGAAAGAGATTTACTATTCACATATTTCTATCTAACTTTGACCCATCAATGCATGCCAAGATGAAAAAAATTCATTTGTAGGTACAGGAAAATGAACTATTTCTAGAAGCATCCTGCTTATAGGCTTTCACTAAGAAGACCTGTTGCGCAGGGTGGAGTATGGAGTATGGGGGGGGGGAGAAGTTATAATTTGTATCTGTCTCTCTTCACTGTGCATCTGACTCCTTCTTGCTAAAAGTAATTTTGTTCCCTTATCCAAAAATATATTTTGTACAAGCCATTTCCTCTTCCTGAGTCTTGGTTTCTTCATCTATAAATTAAGCCTAGATAATCTTCAAGTTTCCTTCTAATTTTAACAATCTACCATTCTATTCATTTATGAATTTTGCCAGCAAAATATTTTTTAGTCCTTTGGGATAAAGGTTAGAACAAGTTTTCCCTAGGCATCTCTGTCTTCTGATTGATGCCATCATTTGGCACAATGGCAGACTATAAATGTATTTTGCCATGTCAGAATGCTACACATAGATTTAGATTTGGAAAAGATCATCACAATAAGGCTTTTATGCTTTGATTTTTATAAATTATAAGCATTTATTTTCACTTCTTCACATCTTTCCCTACCCAACTGTAAAAAACAGAAGAAAAAGAAAACCCTTGCTATCAGCATACAGTCAAAACAAACTTCCACAATGGTCATGTCTAAAAATATATATTTCATTCTGAATCTTGAGCCCATAGCACACAGGGCAGCCCACTTTATCATCAATCCTTTGGAAGCATGGTTGGTCATTGCACTGATCAGAGTTCTTTAATCTTTCAGACTTTTGTTTATACAATGTAGAAGTTGTATAAATTCTTCTTTTGGTTCTACTCACTTTGCTCTGCATCAATTCATACAAATATTCCACAGGTTTCTCTCAAGCCACCCCTTTCATACTTTCTTATGTCACAATAGTATTCCATCACATTAATATACCATAATTTGTTCTGTTACATCCCAATTGAAGGACCCTCCCTTAGTGTATAGTTTTTTGCTACCATAAAAAAGAGCTGCTATAAATATTTTCTACGTATAGGTCCTGTTACTCTTTTTTTTTATCTCTTTGAAGTATAGGCCTACTAGTGGTATTGCTGGATTAATAACTTTGGGGTCATAATTCTGAATTTCTTCTGAGAATGGCTGCAGGTTTTCTTACAATGTATCGAAATGCCTGTTTTCCTTTAGTTTCTCCAATATCTATAGTTTTTTCCTTTTTTTCACCCCCTACCAAGCTGATAGGTATAAGAAAAGAATCGTTTTAATTAGCATTTCTCTAGTAGTGATTTGGCTTATTTTTTCTAAAATCATTGTTTTTAGCTTAGATTTCCTGCTTTGAAAGCTTCTTGTTCATATCTCTTGACTATCTATTGAAGAATGACTCTCATGATATTAATCATTATGATAGCTTATGTTTATATAGTATGTTATTGTTTGAAAAGCACTTTACACAACTTACTACATTTAAGCCCTACAACAACACTATGAGGAAAGTATTACAATTCTTCCAACTTTACAGATGAGAAAGACTGAGATTCAGTGGGGTTAAGGGCCATACAATTAGTAAGTACCTGAGGCAAACTCCAAAGCTATGCTTTCCTTTGTCCAAGTCCATAATTTTCTTTACCATGCCATTCTGTCATCTGAGCTAACTCCTTCATTTGGCAGCTGAAGAAACTGAGGCTTTGAGAAATTGAGTTCATCCAGAAGGTAAAAATAGTAGAATTTGTACTTGAACTAAGGTCCTTCGACTCTAAATCCATCTCTCTTTTCCTGATGCTCCACCTTGCTTTCCTTAATTCATCACAGTGTCCTGTGTCCAAGAGGAAATTCCAGGTAGGTTCCAAATCATTGGGACCTAGACTGCTCTTGACCATGATGCTGTGTAGGCATCAGAAAACTCCACTCACTGATTCCCTTCCTATCATCTTTCTCACTTATACCCTTCTTGACATTCACCTTGGCATATACGGATACATATTACTGATACTTGCTTGATCATATTTCCTAAGGCTTCTAAAAGAGTCAATAATCCCACCTCACCATTATGTTGGTCACTCATTCTATAAATGGTGTTCTAGAAAGAAAAATAGACCCAGAGTCAAAGAACCTGAGTTCAAATACCAGTTTTCCTAGTTACTAAAGATGTGATCTTGGGGTAGTTAGTTAACTTTGGTTTCCTCAATTGTAACATGCTGGGGTTTAACTACCAACTCTAAATCCATGATCCTATGACTTGCCCTTCAGAGTAGCAAAATGAACATTTGTCCATAGAAAGATATGAGTTCTATTTACTATCTATATGGGATTGGAAGACTGGGATTCAATTTGTGATTTCATTGGCAAAGGGAGCTACTAAATAATGAAACTCCTCTATGCATATAAATTAACATTTTGTCTACAAAATATAGTCTTCTAGAGTTGCCTTGAGATGGTAGAGTTTAAATGACTTGCCCAGAGTCACACAGTCAGCATATGTCAAAAACAAGACTTAGAGATTCAGGTTTTCTTTGTTCCAAAGTTAGTGCTGTATTCATGCAATCCATGCCTCTGCTGTTATATGATGCTGGGCAAATTCCTGAATCTCTTGGAATCTCAGTTCCCTCATTTCTGAAGAATACATGTATAAGTACTTGATCCATGGCTAGAGTGAGGATTACATGTGGCAAAGCTACTGAATGCTCTTTGTAAACTCTGACTTGCTACACAGATGTCAACCGCCATGACACTCACCATCAACACTGACCATCACCACCATCATCACTAGACACTTATGCTACCCAAGGGATACTTTGCTAAAAGACTTGGCTGTGTTTACCTCCTTCTTCTTGCTGCCACTGTGTTTGGTTCAGAACACAAAATGCTTGTTCATTTTGTAGAGTCCCCTGCCCAGTCTCCCACCATGGAACCAACCAACCATCCACTCTTTGTGACTCACCAGGTACTTGGGGAACCATGCCAGCTTGTCTTCTCCCATCATCTTTTATTTGCTCATCTTTGTGCTACTGATATCTGCCTGATGGGACACAAGTCAGACTCTGGAAAATTATTTTACTATAAGCTACTTCTTCCTGATGGCAAGAAAAAGCAAAACTGACTCATTTTCCTTGAACATGGAACTAAGGGTCTGAGTTAAAGAGGGGATGTGGTCATATTTTTAAGATTAGTGGTGCTCTTTAATACTTATGAAAGAAGAAAAATAGGAAGAATGTCATCTTCAGATGGCATTCTCTAGAGCTATAATGAATAATTCTGTCCCCCCAGGACAGGCAGTATTAACATCTTCCCATTTCAAAAAAAAAACCCAGACAAATAATAAAATGAAAAAATAAAAGCAGCCTGATAACAAATGGTAAACTCAATTAGTGAGTAAAGAGAATTCTGGGGAAATTTTTGAACTTTGATACAAGAGGACCAGTAGGGGAGAAGGCTAGGGTGGGAAGGGAAAAACTTCCTCATCTGGTACTTTCCCAATTTTAATGGATTTCTGATAACTAAGTTCTCATCTTAGTGATGTCTATCAGAGAGTAAAAATGCTCTACATTTTAACTCCCTTAGGCAAAGCCCAACTCTTCCATCCTGATTTCAGCTTCGCCATTAGCTATACTAGTTTTTAGAAGGAACCAGACATCTCCAATCCTGTTAATCTTTGATGATAAATTCACCAATCAATAATCAAGTATTTTTGAGTGGCTAAGCACTGGAGATACAAATACAAAAATGACATTCTACCTTCTAGGAGCTCACATTCTAATGGGGATGTCTCTTAAAGATACAAATTTCTCCAAAGATATCTTAAGAATATGAAGCTAAGCATTTCTTATCCAAATTTTTCTTTTTCTTTTCTTTCATTGTTTTTTCTCTTTTCTTCTTTTAGCTCTTTCCTTTTCTTTCCTTTCATATTTTCATATTTGTCTGGACCTGTGATTTTATCTGGGTCATAAGTCCCAGTGAGGTAATTCAATTTGTCAATGCAGACCAGTGACTTTTCTTTAACTTAATGGTCTGGAGAGTTGCCTGAGTTTATCCAGAATTACAACGTGTAGCAGAAAAAATAAATAGTTGCACTCAGGACTCCTTGACTCAAAGGTTAATTTTCTATTCCCAATATCATCGTTCTTTTTATCTTAGGGTCTTTTTATTTTTATTTTTTTTTATTTTTTTGCCAAAAAATAAACAAGTACTATAAGACAGCTTAAAATCAAGTTGATTTCTGCATGAGTGCCTTCTCTGCATCTAGGTATCCAAGGTGTCATAGAAAAAATGGAGGGGCAGATGCCTTTGAGTAAAGTCATTGGCTTTTTGGAGGGACCATGATGGGGGCCTTTCTGCAAGGACCATGGTCTTTACCCCACAAATAAAGCTTTCCACCAATAATCCAAAGAGAGTAAAAAAGTCATAGGGAGGATCAGAGATTTAGAACTTGAAGAGGACCTCAGACACCATCTTGTCCAACTTTCTCACTTCACAGAGGTCTTGAAAGGTCAAATAACTTGTCCAAATTCAGACTGGTAGGGTGTGACAGAGCTAAGATTTGGTCCTAGACTCTCTGGATAAATAAACCATACCATGTTGGTGAAAACCCTGATTCATGAACCATCTTTTTCCCAGTTTGGTCAATGGAAGAAAGGGCAGGTTAGCAATTATCACTCCATTCCCTCCTCTTTAGTATTTTGCTGTCATTGATAAATTTGAAGTGACATTCTTGATATACGTTATGGAATTTGAACCTCTCATCAGCTCTAGGAGTTAGGTGCTACAGATGTTTTTATTGACTACTGACAAAGAGACAGGGAAGTTAATGACTTGCCTAGAATCACACAGCTAACCAGCATCAGAGACAGGATTCAAACCAAAAATCAAGTCCTTATTAATTCCAAGGGCAGCCCTCCATTCACTTCCCTACCTCTGCATTGTTCCTTATTAAGTGAGAGGGGATTAGACTGGATGACCTCTAAGGTCCTTTCACCTCAAAATCCATCATCCACTGATCCTTTGTTGTCAGACCAGGGGAAAAGCCCTGGAATTTCTATCCTATTTGTGGCACGAATGACATCATCATCAGCCAGAACAGGAAGAAAGTTGTCAGAAGCATTCATTTAAGGAAAGTCATAGATAATTTAGAAGGTTTAAAAAAATCACCATGTTCACAGCTTATTCAGAGCAGCAAAGACAGCTTGCTTTCACCTTGAACTCAGAGACTGGAGAGACAGACAAAAGAGAGTGGTTTCCTCCACAGCTTTCCTCACATCTGTCATCTACTCTGTATCCCGACTGCTGGTACCACTCAAGGCAGGATGGAAGAAAGGCTGAACTGGTAGGCAAAGGACCTAGTTCAAATCCTACCTCTCCTACTTTCCAGATTGGTGACCTTAGGTAAATCACATTAATTCTCTGGGCCATAAAGTTCTCATCTGCAAAATGAGAAAATTAAACTTGATAATCTCAAAGATCTCTCTCAGCTCAAAATCATGGAAGGCCCAAACAGCTCAATTGAATCAAATCAACCAAAAGTATTAGATATGGTTGTTGTTTAGTCATTTCAGTCATGTATAACTATTTGTGACCCCATTTAGTACTGGCAAAGATTCTGGAATGGTTTGCCATTTTTGTCTCCAATTCATTTTACAAATAAGGAAACTGAGGCAAAAAGGTAAGTTTGAGGGTAGATTTGAAGTCAGGAAGATAAATCTACCTGAATCCGGACTTGGCACTCCATCCCGCTATGCCACTTCACTTCTCAAGCCAAAAGTATACACTAGTGCGAATGAGTCTTATCAGTTTGAGAGGGACAAACTGCTTCAATCATTGGATAAAGACAGATGATACTACCCAGGACACATGTTGTGATTGACTGAAAGAATCAGAAATATTTTGGAGTTTCCGTATAGAAATAGTAAGCTAATTTGAAGCCATGCTGGTTAAACCCGTGCGTATGCTAAAAGTCAATTCAAACTAGCTCAAGAAAGCTGATCTTTGATTTTTCAGTTTGAATATTTACACCTCAGAAATGGGCAAATGATGAAATATATGTCTGACTTGTTTTTTTTTTTTGTTGTTGATTATCTCAACTTAACATGATGGAGAAAATGTTACTAATGTAGATTAAGCATAAAAATGTGAGGAGCATATTTTTTTTCTCCAGAGAGACAATTGTTAAACATTTTATTAGCACATAACTGGTAAAAATCCATTTGTGAAGGATATCTGAGCAGTTGCTCCTGGGAAGTTGGGGAAAGAAGTTCTCTCACTTTCTCTATTCTCCTTATTCAACTCAGGGACCTCATGAATGCAAAAGAAGAGGATTCTGTAGTTTGGAGGATTAAAAAAAAGTAACAACTTTATCTCTCACCTATTGCATAAATACCTTTCTAAAGGCTTATAATCTAGCTAAAATCAATGGGAAGTAAGTTCTTGGTCACACATGAGAGACTATACCAAAAACTCTGGTTTCTCAGGATTTATTCTTGAGGGTAGCTCAATAGATTCAAAGTCAGGCCTAGGGTTGGGAGGTCCTGGGTTCAAATTTGCCATCAGACACTTCCTAGCTATGTGACACTGGCCAAGTCACTTAACCCCCATTGCCTAGCCCTTTTTGCTCTTTTGCCTTGTAAACAATACACACAATTGATTCTAAGATGGAATGTAAGGGTGGTTTTTTTAACCTTCTCAAATACTAAGTAGTAGTCACCCAATTATATGGGATCCAGGCTCACAACTGGGTATATAAGTTAGAGGAGAGGGAAGATAGACCTGGAGGGGATGCTATGAAAAAAAAATTAAATTTCACCTGAACTCGAGGCCTTCTGCAATCTGCAATCACAATATTGATCCAGCTTTACCTCACATTTCTCAAGTACTACAAATAAACCAGACTTGTCTCACTTTCCTCTACAACATTTGGGCTCTCACATTCATGACTTTGTTCAAGCTCTTCATGATGCCCACAATTCTCTTTCTCCCTCTTTGCCTGTTAAAAGTCTACTCAGCTTTCAAGCCCCAAATCAAATGACAAATGCTCCACAAAGACTTCTTTGTTCACCTCAACCAGTGGTTTCTTTGACCCTGAGACTTAACTTGGTGTTTTAATTAGCTGCTGGTATATCATACTCCTATAAATTTGTGATATAGTAATACCTTAGTTAATGCTTGTTGTTGACTTGGGTAGTGGGATGATGCTTTTTCTCTACTTCTGATCTTCATAATACTCTACACAATCTGGTAAAATCATAGTGGCAGACAGGCTAAACTAAATTGAAGTTAACTGATGAGAGTAAGGGGAAGTTTCCTCCAACATATTAAGGTTTTCCCTGGTGGAATGGGCAGATGGGAACAATTTGTTCCAATGAACAGGAAGGTGGTGGAAACAGGTACTGGGGAGCACTTAGAGCTGGATCAGACATTGAAGATGCCACAGTCATCCACTTCATCCTGGACTATGGCCAGTCACATTAACTTTTATCTTTCCACTAGCCTTTGATGACTGGAAGAGAGAGTGAGGCTGATGACTTTGTGTAACTCTGCCTCACTTAAATCCAATTTATACACAAGCCAAGACCTCACCATGATGTCATTGGTTACATTCAGAAATGAAGGACGAACAACAACAACAATTCTACACACCGGAGGGACATAAACAATGTTTGCCATGACATATTATTGTGTGCATACAGGGGTTTTCTATGAGAGCTCTGCATTATTATTACTATGTCTTATTTTGAGAATTCACAAACCCCACTTAATCTTTTTTTTAAAAATCACAAAATGTTAAAATAAATGAAGTTCTAAAAGTCCTTAATCCTCTCCTTGGGGAAGCATGAATATACTCTGCAGTGCTTTCAGTCACCACTTAAATATCTCCAGGGATGGAGAGTTCACCGACTCCTGAGACAACCCATCCCATTTTTAGATAGCTATTTAATAATGAGCCAAAATCTGCCTCTCTGAAACTGCTCACCCTTAGCTCCACCCTCTGGGACTAAGAAGAATCATTTTAATCTCTCTTCCATTTGACAATCCTTCAAAATTACAAAGTAGTAACAGAACTTGATTTCAATCTAGAATTTACTTTTTCTTTTCTCTATGACATAGAATTGAAATTTTGGCTCATCATTTATTACTAGTGTGACTTTAGGAAACATTTCATTTCTTTAGTTCACAATTTCCTTTTTTGTAAAAAGATGGTGTGCTGGATCTCTATAATTTCTTCTTACTCTCTTTCTGAATGCCTTTAAGATCCTCAGTCCTCCTATAGTGTAACTATGACTGACATAACTTGAGGTGGCTGACATTAAAAAACAAGACTATCCTTGAACAATGTTTCCAGAGAGTACAATTTCTAGGAGGATTCAAGAACACCAAAATACATATATTGGTCTGGCAAGAAATAGAAAACATGGCCAGTACTTTAGTAAATCTTGACAATAGTCAGCAGCAGCAGAACAGAAACAGAGGAATACTAGTTTGCACAAATATCAGGGACATGAGGCAACTTTCCATTCCCAGGCAGCTCCGGTGGCTGCCGAATTGAAGTGTGATGACTGAGAATTCCTGAAACCTACACCATGCAATGTGAGATGTTGTAATTTGCTATTTCAAGTGCTACAGTTTAAAGATAGGGCTAAAAATAAAGAGGAATTGATTCTTCAGAATCAAGGGGCCAACCGAAGAGAAAGGAAGCTAGTGGTAGGGAAGGAATGAGCTTGGCGACCAAGTGACCAGGAGATAGTGCTATTGTCTCCTGGGAGAAAAGATGATTATTTTAGTGCCTTTCTTTTGACAGTTCCAGATAGAAGAGGGGAGAGAGAAGAAAGAAGAGAAGGAATACTCCTATGTAGGATGGAAAAAGATGGGAGCTGGGTCACATTTTCCAAAGAACTCATTTGAATCCAACAGTTATTTTCCTATCCTCAAAATTCTACTAGGGTCTCTGGAGAACCTGAGAGAGAAAACTGAGGCTCAGAGAGGTTAAATAAATTATCTGCCACAAAATAAGTGCTCAGAGTTTTGACTTTTGCAGATGAAGACTATTTAAAAATGTTTTTCCTCTTATCATCTTCAGATCATATATAATCATGGCAAATCACTACCCTCCACATTTCCAACATCTCATCTAGACCCATATCATCCCTTTCCTCATGCTTGGACCCTTCTTACAAGGCAGTGTGCATTAATTAAGTACTTACAATGTATCAGGCATGATGCTAAGCAATGGAGAAAATCAGTTCTTGCCCTCAAAGAACTCACATTTTAATGTGTGAGCCCACCTGTAACTAAATAGAAACATTCAAGATACAAATGAAATAGGTGGAAGACAATCTATAATGCAGAGGAAAGTACTAGTAGTAGTTATGAGGGGTGGGAAATTCTAAGAAAGGTCTAATGCACAAAGTAAGTTGTTTTTTTTTAAACCCTTAACTCCTGTGTATTGGTTCATAGGTGGAAGAGTGGGTAAGGGTGGGCAATGGGGGTCAAGCGACTTGGCCAGGGTCACACAGCTGGGAAGTGTCTGAGGCCGGCTTTAAACCTAGGACCTCCCATCTCTAGGCCTGACTCTAAATCCACTGAGCTACTCAGCTGCCCCATCACAAGGTAAGTTTTAATCTAAATCAAAGAGAGTCAGGAGTTCTAAGAGGTGAAGGTAAGGAGGGAGAGAATTCAAAGTATGGGAGACAGCTAGCATTAGAGGAACAGAGACTGGGCCAGTTTAGCTGAATTATAGAATTTGTGGAATGAGATTAAGTTCAGGAAGCCAGGAAAGGTAGGTAAGAACCATGTTGAGAAGGGCTTTCAATGTCAAACAGGAGTAGAGCCTTAGGGCAGTTCATTATCAAACTCCTAGAAGCTATAATAGTAGTTATTTGATTGCTATTTCTAGAACAAAAAGTGGAAATTAGTTCCCCTAAATTAAAGTGGCAGAGGTAGGGGTAAGAAGAAGCAACTCAGGGTCAGAGGCATATAGGAAAATATCTCAAAATATCTAGGATTCATGGCTATAAAGCATGGTCAGAGGACAACTAGATATAATTTTTCAAGTGTAATTGTATCACTCATAAGCCAATTAAGTTCTTCTCTAAAGGTAGTTCTTATCTGAGTAGATTAATTAACCTAAGGAGAAAGACATGGTTCAGATGACAAATGACTGGATCCATTTTGAGATTGTGCCTGATTAGATTCTCTAAACTGGTTCTCACTCCATGGAGAAAATGAAAAGACTTATCTCTGAGGTAACCATGGTATCTACTTTCTTCCTTTTCTTTTCCCAAGCTGTTCTAGAGATTTCAACATTGAAATAAAGAAGGTAGAGAGCTTCTTTTGTTGGTGCAAATTTCCCATTTGGGTGTCAGTTTTTGTTGCCATAGTATGAAAGTGTTAGAGAAAATGAGGGGGTAACCATGCTTATTAAATTTCAACATTATCATTTACTCTTTGTAAAGTATGTTCCACAGTACCTGTCCAAGGTACTTAAGTCTGAAGTCTTAAATGCTTAACAGACAAAAACCATTCTTCCCATCTCCATCTCTACCCTTATGTCTGACTTACCTCACTTTCTCAGAAGGATTATCCATTAATAATAACATATTTATATAGCATTTAAAGTTTGGGAGGTAACATAAATATCATCTCATTTGATCTCCACCACAACTCTAGGAAGTAGAACTATGATTATTCTCATTTCTTCTAAAGAAGAAATAGATACTGAGAAGTTAAATTGCCTAGTGTCACATAACAAATGCCTGAAGTTTTGAACCTAGGGCTACTGACTTCAAGTCCAAATCTCTATCCACTGAACCATCTAGCTGCCTATTATCAACAAGCTGAACTCCATGGAAGCTCAAGTTTCTGAATTTATTCTAATCCTAGGTCCTTCTGTTGTGAACCAGCAAGAAGGCAGCTGGTAATTGGTGGTGCTTTCTGGGCTACTGACCTCTACCCACTTGATGAGGCTGAGAATTCATCATTCCCACACATTTAATGATAATGGTTTCTCTAGAGATATCTAACTTAAAAAGTTGTGTATAACTGTCAGTCAAAGTGATGAGGTCTCACAACTCAAGGCAGTTGGTCATAGTATTATCATAGACTTAAAGATGAAGGGAGCCTTAGAGATTGCCAAATCCCACTCTCCATTTTTACAGATAAGGAAACTAAGACCCAGAAAGGTTAAGAATCTGTCACAAAATAAGTGTTGAAAGTGAAATTTAAATATACTTTCCTTGACTCTAATCCCAGTGCTATTTCTGATGCAGGCAATCAGTAGACTAACAATTGTTGGAAGGGTGGTCTAGGGTGTTGAAGCAAGTATGTTGAGGACATATTTTGAATGTGTAGAATAAAAAAAAGAAAAGGAATGAAGTATGAGAGAGATAGAGAGAAGGAAAAAAGGAAGAGAGAAACAGAGAAAGAGAAAATCTGTGATGTAGTTACCGAGGGAGGGAAAATCAGGAGTATGGATGAAGAAGAATAGGTAGTTACTAGAAATACCATGGAAAGTGGCTCATGGGGTAACCTGACAGTATGGGAACTCCTAGAGCAGGGCTTTTGAGTTTCTATATCTTCATTGGAAAAGCACCTGGAGGATATAAGGAGGGGGATAATAGAGACAAGTAGAACTAGTGCTTAGAGAGTAACTAATCATGAGACTCATCATTGACCCCTACTCTGTTATCATCATATTGGAGAAGTTAAAACATAGATCTACAACAAACTATCTTAAAAGGTATGTTATTTTTGAGGCAGGTTATAGTGGCTGGGTAAATAATATATTGGGCATAAAGGAATAGAGACTATGACTGATGTAGGAGGGAGGAACTGAGACAGCACTGGCCATGATATTTTAATATTTTCTGTCCTACCTACCCAGGCATACAAAAATGTTTTCATGGATAAAATAGATTCATTGAAAAGGAGTTTAATTAGAAAACTATAAGAAAAAAAGAAAAGTGTAAGATTTATTCACTTGTTCCCATATCAAATTAATGTGAAAAATACATGAAAATTAAACAAAGCATTAAAAAAAAGCTTTTATAAGACTACGATTGTGTCACTTTTAAAAAATTCACTATAGAAAAATACCAACAAAGCAGTTCAGTTAAGAGGTGAGTTTTTTTTTTAATTATAGAAAAAGTGCTCATTTTATAAAAGGATTCACCACAGGGGGCTCCTTCATAGAAAAATGTCCCTTGAGGACTGAAGTGTTTTCATGAGGATAGTTAACAAGAATGATTACTCATTTTTGTATAGTGCTTATGATTCTAAAGTGCTTTGCACTGATTACAGACACGTTAGTAAGTTGGAAAGTATCTTGACTATTGCTGTCTTGACTATCTCACTACCTCTGGCATTTCAGTCAGAGGACACTTGAGTTCAAACCATTCCTCTGGTGTTTACTGCTGTGTGACTGAGTGAGCCACAACCAGTACAAGCCTCATTTCCTTAACCATAAAAGAGATGGACAAGATGGACTGGAAGTCCCTCTCAGGGTCCTAGAGTTCACAATATCTTTGTGAGATTAAAGGAATAGACATTATTAGTTTCTTTTACAGAGAGAAACTGATGTGGAGAGAAGAGAGAGAAAGAGAGAGAGAGGAGGGAGAGAAAAGGGTGGAATCTATCTATCTATCTATCTATCTATCTATCTATCTATCTATCTATCTATCTATCTGNATCTATCTATCTATCTATCTATCTATCTATCTATCTATCTATCTATCTGTTTCATTGATGTTCTTTATTACCTTATCACATTTCTTTCTAGTTGTACCCTGTTCTCCCCTACTAATGCATCCAAAAAGCCAAAGCATTCCATTGTAATAATACGGGGAAAATCAAGTCATATTAATATCTGATAGGTTATACAACATTTAGCACCCATAGTCCCCCACTTCTCCAGAAAAGAGAGAGATACATTTCCTCATCTCTTCTCCAAGTACTAGAGCACCCAGGGTGGTCATTCCAGTTACACAGTGTGTGATTAATTTGTTGGTTCATTTTTTTTTACATTGCTGTAATTGTTGCATATATGCTTTACTTAGTTCTTGCTTCTTTCGGCATCAATTTGCACTAATGTTCTTTTTTTAAAATTCCTTATCCTTATAATTTTTTAAGAATGGTAATATTCCATTACATCCACCTACCACTATTCATTCAGCCATTTCTTAACCAGTGGGCATTTACTTTTATTCTAGCTTTTTTCCCTTCCTCCTCAAAATGTACATATAAAAATATTGTCATATATATGGGATCTTTGTATCTTTGGTCTTCTTGGAGTATGTGTTTAACAGTGGCCCTTAGGTGAATGGGAATGACAAGTTTAATGACTTTTATAATCCAAGATAGCTGGATGAATTCACAACTCCAAACCTTAGTTTCCATCTTCCATTCCCCTAGCCCTATCATTTATTTTCATCTTTAATTATCTTTGACTATATGCTGAGTGTAAGATACAACCTCATTATTGTTAGTGATTTGGAAGTATATCAAAGAGTCATTGAAAATTTGCAATTCATTTGAAAACTGCTTATATCCTTTGACACTTTATCTATTAGAGATTTTCAGAAAGAGTAAGAGACTTGCTCAAATGTGATTGTCTTAAGGTAGTTTGAATAAAGTATGAGATGCCAAGGTACGGTACAAGAAAAAGTAGAGCATCGTGAGACAGAGCATAGCAGAAGATAGCAGTCAGTAGGGAGAAAGAAAAGGAAGTCAACTTTCTTGAGGGAAAATAGCTCACTAGCAGAAGAGGAAGTCAGAAAGGTTGAAAACAGGTAACATTCTGTTGAGATTCTAGGTATAAGAAAGTATCAAAAACTGGTAAAGCTTGGGTTTTTAATATGGCTCTTCTATGGGTCAAATATGACCAGACACTGTAGAGAAAAAGTAAGGTTTTAGATATTGTTTCCAGGTCAAGATTTGGGATTCCTGCTGGTTAACGTTGTGAAACGTATGGTAGAAATGTATGGCAGAGAACTGTGTGCTTACTGATTTATTCCAACTCTCAGTGTTTTTTGGCCATTAATGCAGACCTTACTTTGGTGGTGTGAAGGTGGGGAGGCTCCTGAAGTCCTTAAAGTCATACAACAAGTAAATGGCCAAGCCATTCCCAACCCAAGTTTTCTGCTTATTAAGCCTAACATTCTTTCTACGATGTCTTCTATTCTATTAAAAAAGAAGAAATTTTTTTGGCTTCAAACTGACTTCTTAAGAGCCTCTGTCAATTAAAACTCCATCAGATGGGGGCAGCTGGGTAGCTCAGTGGATTGAGAGCCAGGCCTAGAGACAGGAGGTCCTAGGTTCAAATCCGGCTTCAGACACTTCCCAGCTGTGTGACCCTGGGCAAGTCACTTGACCCCCATTGCATACCCTTACCAATCTTCCACCTATAAGTCAATACACAGAAGTTAAGGGTTTAAAATTTAAAAAAACTCCATCAGATGTTAACAAAAACCATCTCAAATCACTATTACTTGATACAGAAAACTTTGAGTCACATACAACTTTTCAGAACTCATCACTTGTATCATGTGGGACAAGCTGATAGTTGCTTTCTTCTGTAAGCCCAACAAATGGGACAATATACTTTTATATATTAAATAAATCCTCTGAACTCCAACTGACACATCAAAAATGTTTTATTTTCATCCAAGATCTTTTGTTTATGAATATTAACTCCATCCTTGTATGTTCTATATGTTCTATACCTTTCGATAGCCCTTTATCATCAATCCAATAGGGCAAGGACCACTAGGAGGTCCCATAGATTTTTCTACTAAATTCCCCTTGGACTGAGGCGACAAAATATTTGGATAAATGGGTGGTTGCAGAAATGAAAAATTCTACTATTCTTGGCTCTGACAACTCCCTCTCCCCCACCCCATGTAGAAGGATAGCTCTGTCCTAAAACCACAAATTCCCCTGTTGGGATGAGGCAACCTGCCCCCAAGGATCAACATTTTAGGTCCTTGGTTCAGGAAGGCTGAACTTAATTACACATATAATTCATTCATAATTGCACATATAAATCATGGAGCCTAAGACAAAAAGAAGCAACAGAGCCTGGAGCCAAAAGGCTATATTCAGATGACAGTTATTGAGACCATACTGGGGGTGGATATTTAAGTTATTACCTAGAAGGCCCTGAAGGAAAAGGAGGAATGAGCACATATAATTACACAAGTACGAAGATAGACACCTAAACACATCAAGGATTTGAAATTTCAACATGGTGGTTATTGCACTGAACAACGTGGGGAAATGGAGCACAGAATGTCAAAGTTGGGTATAGGAGGGATCTGGGAGGTCATCTAGTCCATTTCCTTCATTATGCAGATAAGTAAACTTGTGCTCAGAGAGAAGTGACTTACTTATGAAAGAACACATAGCATAAAACTTTGGTGCCAGAGCTGGGAATAAAACTTTAGTTTCCAGACTCTTTTGTACCAGGATGCTTTGGTGAGCTAGCTACTTCAGGACCCATAGTTGGTAGAATCATAGGCATCTAGTTGGTATCATGGATAGAGCACTAGGACTGAAGTCAGGAAGACTTAAGTTAAAATCCAGCTTCAGACACTTACTAGCTGTGTAACCTTTGGCAAGTCACTTAACCTCTTTTTTGCTTCAGTTTTCTCAACTATAAAATGGAGATAATAATAACATTTACCAGGATTGTTGTGAAGATCAACTGAGATATTTGTAAAGTGCTTACCGCAGCATATGGAACACAGTAGGCACTATTTCATTATTATGTTTATTTTCATGATTATCCTAACAAGTGTTATAAGTGTTATATCTATCTCCACCTCCCCAAGAGATCTCTGAAACACCACCCCATTTTATTTTTATACCCATGTAGTGAGGAACCAATTTACCAAAAAATTGATAACTTCTATAAGATTCCTCACAACACGCCTGATTACGTGTGGGCTAAAAATTCTAATGAGGTGGGCAGGATATTGTCTGAAGAATCAGTAAGAATAGAAGTAAAAGAAGGCTTACCAACAAGAATTCCTCAGTTCAGACTAAGCCAAGAGGCAATCAAGGGAGTGAAACCCATCATAGAGAGTTTATTACAGCAGGGTATATTAAGATATGGCTTCTCACAGTACAACACTCCAATCATGCCTGTGAGGAAAGCCAAACTATCTCCTGATGGGAAGACTCAATGGCATTTAGTACAAGATCTCAGAGCTATTAATGACGATGTGCAGAAGATCCTATGCCGTGGTACCAAGTCCATCACAAATCATAGCAGCCATACCACCTGAAGCTGCTTGGTTTACCGTACTGGACTTGAGCTCTGCATACTTCTCTGTTCCCCTGCACAGAGACAGCCAGAAGCTGTTCACCTTCACTTGGGAGGGCAAATTCATCCAATGGACCTGTTTGCTCCGGGGTTTTTCAGATTGAGCTTCTGTCTTCTGTCAAATCCTGCAGAGAGACATTGAGTCAATCACTTTCCAAGACAGCAAAATGGCACATTATGTTGATGACATCCTGCTAATGTCACCATCTGCTGAAGACTGCTATACAGACAATGTGCACTTGATTAAAGAGCTAGGCAAAAAGGGCCATAAATTTCCAGATCAAAGCTTCAGTTTGTGAGGAAAAAAGTAGATTATTTAGGATTCATCTTAGCAAAAGGTTCCAGAAGGATTTCCCAAAAGAGAACACAAGATATACAGAGGTTGACCTTGCCTAAGACCTAGAGGCAACTCAGGGCAATCATAGGAATAACGAATTTCTGTAGAAACTGGATTCCAGTTTATGCTTTCATTGCTAAACCTCTGATAGAGCTAACCAGGAAGGAAGTTCCAGAACTGTTAAAATTATCCAAAGACCATATCCATGCAATAGAGAAACTAAAATCACTCACTTTATCGGCACCAGCCCTAGGAATCCCTGACCGTGACAAACCATTCCTCCTTTATGTCCACGAGGATAAAGGGATAGCCTCTAGTGTTCTCTCTCAGTCATTCGGGAATACCCTTAGACCAGATGCCTATTACAGCTCAAAACTAGATTCAGTGATCTGTGGAATGCCAAGATGTTTGAGAGCTATTGCTGCTGTAGCCATCATGATTAGAAAAGCATCTTCCTTGGTATTAGGGGGTGAGCTGAAAGTATTTTCCCCACACCAGGTGGAATCTACTCTAAGAAACACTACACTTCAAGCTTTCACCTCCCAAAGACTATCGCAATACCAAGCATTCTTGTTGGCTAATGAGAACATCTCATTTCACCAGTGCAGAAACTTAAATCCTGCGACTCTGATCCCAGATTTACCTCTGGAAGGAGAAAGTCTACATATCTGTGAGGACGCACTTAACATTGTGCATAAGAAAAGGGCAGATTTATCCAACAAGCCCATGGAAAACCCTGATTTGACATTGTTCACAAATGGATCGTCATAAGTAGTAGACAATCAGAGATTTACCGGAGCAGCAGTGGTCTCAGCCTCTAAAACCCTTTGGTACTCATCATTGCCATCCACCATGAATACCCAGGGGGCAGAATTAGTTGGATTGATACATGCTCTGAAGCTTGCCGAAAACTAGAAAGTGAACATTTTTACCAATTCGCAATAAGCATTCGGAGTGGTGCATCATTCTGTTGAACTCTGGAAAAAATAGAGGCCTCATAAAAATGAAATGGTAAACAGATAGCGTGTGGATATTTGATAGATAAGTTGTTAAATGCACTCCAACTACCAGCCCAAGGGTCTGTCATTCATTGCAAGGCCCACACCAAGATCCAAGGGCCACTGGAATCAAGGGAACAGATGTACAGACATTACAGCCAAATTCACAGCAAGGTATGAACCAAGTACAATTCTAAACTTATCTTTGGTGGAGGAAGATGATCTCAAAAATGCCTACTCCCCAAAGGAAGTGAAGGATTGAAAGAAACATCATGGTGCATACTTAGCTAACAGAGTTTGGTTGGAAAACCTATGTTGCCCAGATCCCTGTATTTCACCTTCTGCAATGCATTACACCAAAAGGGGCATTATGGAAGTCTGGGCATGGCAGATTCTATAACTAGGTATTGGAATGCAACGGGCATATATGAAGTTGCAATGAGAGTTTCTCAGAGGTGCAGAATTTGTGTGCAATTCAGCCAGACAGTTACCAAAGTCCACAGTCTGGGAGGCAAACCACTAGCCTATACACCTTTTGAATGCTTACAAATTGATTACATCATCATGCCAAAGATGTCAAGGTTACAGATATGCATTAGTGATAGTGGATAGACTAACGAAGTGGCCAGAAGCTTTCCCAGCCAGACGCAACACTTCAGTGTTTGTTGTGAAAGTCTTACTGAGAGAATTAACACCCAGATTCTCTATTCCCCTACACATTGCTTCAGATTCTGGTTCTCACTTCACTAACAAAATTTTAGCTACAATATATGAGACCCTCGGAGTCAAGCAACATCTACAATCGATATACAGACAACAATCAAGTGGACAGATTGAGTGAGTGAATAAATCTTTGAAGACTCTAATAGCTAAAATCTGTGCAGATTCACATCTGAAATGGCCTGATGCCTTACCGTTGGTACTGTTCCATCTTAGATGCCAACCCAATAGCACAACCCACTTATCACCATTTGAAATGTTATATGGTCATCCACCCTTCCTTGGCAAGTCACCTCAAAGCATCCATAAATTATCACATCTGGGTATGGAATGCAAGCTGTATGAGTACATTAAATTACTCAAGCAGTGCCTAAACCAACTTCATAAACTAGGCTTGATACATCAAAGAGTTCCCTTTGATTTTAGTCTGCACAACTTCCAACCTGGAGATTATGTTTACATCAGAAACTTCACTAGGAAGTCTGTGTTGGAACCTAAGTGGCATGGTCTGTCCCAAGTAATCTTGAAAACTCCTAGTGCTATCAAGGTAAAAGGGAGGGATCCTTGGTTCCATGTCACTCATGTCAAGCCGGCAAAAGATATGTCCCAACAACAACCACAAGACCCAATCATTATACAGCACAAAGATCAATTAGCACCAACCAGCCAGCCAAATAAGTCCACAGAAAGTCCACAATCTATACATGAGACCATAGAATCAGAGCAGCAATCAGAACAACAATCAGAGCAAGAATCAGAACCAGAGTCAGACCAAGAGCCAGTAAGCAACCAGATATTACACCAAAGTTTTACAACAAAATGATTATCCCAAACCCAATCACAACTTAGAAGAAACATCCATAAACCATCATGACAATGAAGAAGAATCAATGGCAGGAGACACAACATCAGATTTGCAATCAATCCAAGATCTAGACACTGACATCGATGAATAAACAAAAGCATGAAGGACATTATGATGAACTCCTTGTTATCTGTAATCATCTTTATTAAATCGCAAGAAAAAAGAAAGAAGAAAAGATTAATCACGTTTCATGGACATTTGACTTTGTTTGTGACACAAGTCAACACACCAGAACATCAGTTCCTGTGCAAGTTGACAAGCTTGGTGGTAACATCAAACGACAAAAGGAAGACATTGCTGACTTCATGGATCATCACAAGGACAGCAATCCCGAGGACTACAAAAGACATCTGTGACTGGATACACAATTGGCATATGGGACAACAGCACTATGAAGAGGAGCATTGGATCAGCATTGGACCCATGCACTTGGAAAACATAACTTACAACCAACAGAATTCTCAGTTGCACCCAACACTTTAGATTCCATCCTCACAGTACATGCAACTGGCAGAAGAATTCCAGAGGAGTAAGTATATAACACTCCATTACACGGGTAGGTCACACTGGACAACACATAAAAATTTTTCTGACTTCACATATACATGTGAAACACTAACTTACACTTAAGTGAGAAGGATTTGTCTACCTTAGCACAGAGTTTTCCTCTTACTTTGGTTCAGACACCTTCTACTTAAATCACCTGACATTTCTTTTAAAAAATGTAAATATTCAAATTGACACTCCTATAAGGTAAATCACAACCTATTCATGCCCACCCATGCCTACTGGACTTCTCTTTTCCATATCCTTCCATAGCTATTGTTTTTTTTTAAACCCTTACTTCTGTTCTAGTAACAACTCAAGAGTCAGAAAGGCAGGGGCACTAAGTGACTTGCCTAGGGACACACATCCCCAAAGTGTCTGAGACCAGATTTAAATTTGGGTTCTCCTGACTCTAGGCCAGGTGCTCTATCTACTGTGGTACCTAGTGGCTCCTCTCCTCCTATAGTTTTGTCACAGTGGGAAAGAGGGGTACACAATATGTTGGAAGAAGACCTTCTTTGCTTTTTCTGGGCATCTGGAGAATATCAGTGGAATGTGTGGACTGACTGTCTGTCATTCATCCCTTGTTATCACCACTTAATCAGCCCATCTCTTTTCTTGAGGGCACATTTCTGTTAAAGCATCCTTTACTCCAGATCCCCTGTATGTTTCCTTCCTGCATTTTCCCCAGAATATACTGTGAGAAATGATTTTTAAAATAATGTAGTACATAGGGGGACACAAAGATATGTTGACCAGAATTTAATCTGTTTTTTTTTAAAAAATAACAAAATATGGTGGAAATTTCTGAATTTCAAATGAGAATATCTGGCTTCAAATCCTGTTTCTAACACTTATTAGCTGTGTGACTTGGGGAAAATACTATAATTTCACTTTGCTTTAGTTCCCTTAATTCTAAAGGGAAAGAGTTGGACTATGTGTCCTTGGTGCTTACTTCCAGCCCTAAATCTATGATCTTATGGTCAATGCTGAGAGAATTTTGAAATATTACTAAATTTTTATTTCTAAGTGTATTTAATTAGTACATCTTTTTTCTCTTACAAATCTACCATAGTGACCCTGAGCTCACCAATGTGGCATCCTCCCAGGTTGGAATGGCTTTAGGTACTGGATTGTAATGTAAATCTCTGGTCCTAGGGTTAACCTAAATTTGAGGGCCTCCTCAAATTGGCCTTAGGCTGATGTAGCTGAAGAGTTGTAGTGAGAAGGAAGAGAGGCTCCCTTCTATATGGAATCTCAGACCTTTGAATTATTGATGGATTTGGTTTGCTTCAATTTGGAATTCCATTCCCTTGGACATTTCCATCCTTTCCCCTCTTTTATCTAAGTAGGAACAGAGAAATAGCCTGTTACATAACTTCTCACAGGCTAAGTTCAGATTAAAAGAAGAAAAAAAAAATCAATGATTTTAGTTAAATAAAAATCATCCAGGAGGAAAAAAAGGACATTGTGATTCTTATGATAGACATTTTTTAAATAATAAAAGCTATTTCAGGTGTTCTCACTCCCTTCACATTTATTTCCTGAGGCAAAGTTTATGCCTTGCACCTCTCATTCTAGAACATTTCACCTTTCTCCTATGCCAACAAATAGTGGAAGTATATATGCTGGGAGGTATCATTTTAAAGCCAGGTACTCTGGCTCTAAGTAAGTCAACAAATCAATTTGTTAAGCCTGCTATGGCTTAACCTACTTTGGGCCTGGCAGTGTGCTAAACGCTGGGGATACAGAGGCAGAAACATGGTCCCTGCTTTCAAGCTCACAATTGAAAAGGGGACACAACATACAAATGACTATGTCCATATTAGAACTATCCAGAGAAGCTTGAGTAAGGATCCTTGAATAGTGCTAGTGAAAATTCTTTCTGTTTGCCTCTTCAGAAGGAGATAAACCCGGGAATGATGCATGCCTACTTTGGAATGTGAATCTTTGTGGAAAGAAGGATCAGGGTTGGGAGGGGGATGTTGTGGTGGCAATGTGGTGAGCAATGAAGCTATGTTGGTTATTTCCTAGATAAAGTAATGAATTGACAGCCCACCGTCAGTCAGTTTGCTAATTAGCATTCACTGAAAATGCATCCAAACTGAGCACTTCCTGATAATTGCTTTTATAAATATTACAAGCACTTTTCTTTAAAGCTAATTTCAACTGGTATGACATCAGGCATTGCTGGGGCACAAGGCTGAAAATTCAAGGACAATGAGCTCTTGGCTGGGTCCTGATTGAACCACATGATGATGCTCAATTGCTATTGTCCTTTTCCACCATCATTATATTTGTGATCTCTAGAAAGCAAATAGAGGGGCTATTCCACTCCCATAATTCCTTTACAGCATGGCTTGAAATAGATTATATTCCCAGTAGATGAATCAATGAATATCTAAAACAGACCAATTATATTTCACCACCACCCTCCCATGAACCACGAACTTGTTCCTTTCTGTTGATGGCCTGATCATCAATCTAGGCACCTCACTTATTAATCTTGGAGTCATACTTGGTTCTCTCCTCTCCTCCATTCCCATATAGCTAATCAGTTGCCGAATCTTAATTCTGGTTCTACAAAAATCTTTCACATGGGACTCCTCACCATGTATACAATCTTAATTCTACTTCAAGTTCCTCCTCACCTCTTACCCATACTATTATAATAGTATATAATATAATAACAATATGCTCCTAATTTGAGTTCTGCATATAGATAATACCCAGATCTATGTATCTAGCCCTAGTCTCTCTGCTGAGAGATTCTCCTCTGACTTGCACATCATCGATGGCATGTTGGATGTTTAGAAGTATGTGTCCCATAGGCAACTGAAACTCAACACATCCAAATTTCTTTTCCCAGAAACTTACCACTCTTATGGACCTCCTCATTTCCCCATAGAAGGATAGGACACCACTATCCTTCTAGTCTGCCAGGTTAGCAAACCCTTCCTCGCCAGAAGAATGACCCTGCTTCTTTTATTCATCCCAGCCTAGCACTGTGATGGGAATATACTAGAGTATAGAGACTGGTCCTGTGATTTTAGTATTGTTGAAAACTCTCAAGAACCAATGCAAGTGGTACATTCTGTGTAGCATATAATCTTGGAAATTTACCTGGGGCACTGAGAAGGTAAGTGACTTGCCCAAGATCACATAACCAAAATGTTTATGAGGAAGGATTTAAACACAGATTTTCCTGGCTTCAAGACTAGTTTTCTATCCACTGTACAACATTGCCTCTCATAACATAATAATGTTTGACTTGATTGACCAGGGGCTTAATTCTAGTTTCTTTATCTCAGTCCTTTAGAGAGGGCAACCAAATCCCTATGGACAAATTTTCTTTGTGTTCTTAATTATTTCCAGATGTTCACCATGGTATAAGTTATCTTCAACTTAGGAAGGTCTGTCTATTTCTAGAGGAAATTAACTTAAATTGCATCCTCCCTGAAGTAATTTAAGTTCATTTCCTCTTGTTCTTCAGTGGCTAGATATATAGGCTATTGAGAGGGGAATTTATTATACCCATGTTCTCCTTCTTCCCCAGTCTCAGATTCTTTATCTTTTTGGTATTGTTTCACTCCTGAAAATGATGGGCAAATGAAAGCTTCAGTGTTGTGGCTGGGACTTTGACAGCAAGTTGGTGGGCAGAATTCAGAATTTCCAACACACATGTAAAAAATATCACCACAATTTCTTTCTAATGTGTTATTATGAATACAGTGTGAATCTTAATGCCTCAGGCTCTCCTATGGGTAAATATCAGAAACCCCTGGCAGGCAACCAGATCCCTATCTGGATAAACCAAGCCACATCTCAGATTAGTTCCCTCTCAAATTAGCTTTTAAATTTGGGCAAGATCAAATCCCAGAAGTAAATCCCAGAAGTCACACAGTTAGTCCCCAAAGAATCTGGAGGAAGGATTCAGAACCTGAAGACAGATTGATGGTGTAGATGTCTCTGAGCTCTCTATCTCCTTATTGAAGCTACCTTGACTAATCACTGAGAAACTATAATCAAGGAAGGAAACTTCCATATGATAAGAGCTCACAAAGGTCCAGGAATCTTGGCTTGGCAACAAGAGCAGGAACTTTATCTGTCTGTGGTGTAGGTAAGAGTGCAGTACAAGAAAAGATGTGGATCAAGACCCCAGCAGACTGTAAGTAACAGGCAGAAATGATCACATGGAGGGAATCTGTCGGTTTTTACCAGTCTTACAATTTCATTGAAATAGGGAGTACCCACTAAAGTAACTTTTTCTACCAGTTCAATAACAGCTGTGCAACTAAAAATGTGATAATTAAATGCAGCAACTAAAAATGCAACTAACAATGTCAGGGAGTTGACCAGGACATGTATAGGTTAAATAACTTGCCCAGAATCACACAATCAATAAGTATTAGAGGCACAACTAGAGCCCAAGTATTCTTTTTTTTTAATATTTTACTTTCCTAATTACATGTAATAACAATTTTCAACCTACACTTTCCAAAATTATAGCATCCAAATTGTACCAATCTTTCTCTTCTCCCTCCCCCCCCATAAGATAGTAAGCACTAGGAACTGGGTTATATGTGTTTGATCATGCAAAACATATTTCCACGATGAACCCAATTATTCTTGACTTGAGGCCATCTGTCTACTACATTAGTTTGCCTCCTATAAGAGAGGTCAACTAGACTATAAAATTAGTTTATAATGTTAAATGGCAGCAAGCACCAGGACATGAAAATTCACATTTCTTCACCTCGCCACAAGTTTTTTTCCTTGCATTTCTAACACAGCCATCATATTGGCAGAGATTTGCCAGTCTCTGTCATTTCAAGCATACTCATTTTGAGAACTCCAACATGTTTCTTGAATTAGTTTTTGTTACAGATGTGAAGATTCAAATCTTGGGACTTCTCAAGCTAGGAGTTAGGTATATGTTATGTGGATGACTCCATGTTATCACTGATGTAGATAATAGTGTAGAATCATCATGATCTTATTAATAAATGCAAGGAATCAGGAGTCCCTCCAACAAACAAAACAAAAGTCAGCTACATGCACAGGAGGCAGCATCAGAAAGATGTAAGTTGACTGATTGTTTCCAAAACTTACTAAGTAGCTAAATCACTTAGCCTCTGCCTCAATTTCTTAATTAGTAACACAAGGTAATTAAACTAGATAAGCCTCCTAGCTCTAAATTTATGACCCTTTCATCCTTACTTGCCATCCACCTCTTGGTTCATGTTGTAGAGTGAGAAGAAACTCATCGCTTCCTGAAGTGCTTCCTTCTAGTTCTGGAGAGTTGAATCATTGGGAAGTTTTTCCTTCCTTAAATTTAAATATGTCTCTGTGACTTCCATCCACCATTACTTTTATATCTGTCTTCTGGGGTCAATAAGAATGAGTCCAATCCTTCTTTCCCATGACATTCTTTCACTTCTTGAAAGTGGATCTACCGGTTTTCCTAAGTCTTTTCTTCATGTTCAATATCCCCAGTCACTTTAACCAATTCTTACATAGCATCATACCCTCCAACCCAACTCTGAAAAAGTCTCTGTTTTTGTCAACATCCTCTTTAGAAAGTCTTATGCAAAACCAAATGCCAGACTCTAGATGTGATCTAATCTGAGGAGAGTAGAACACAGCATTGCTATATCCTTGATAAAATGTGAACTTCTTGAAGGTAGGAACCATTCATTTTTTTTTCTTTGTGTCTATGCTATTAGAATAGTATCTGGCATGAAATAAATTAATAACTACTTGTTGAATGAATAGGTGATAGAGTGACCTTTGGGGTTGCCATATGTTGTAATCCATTAACAACTCCAGGGTTTTTTCACATGGATTATAAGAATTCATATAGATTCCTCCCCCATCTTTTATGGTGACTTTTTTCAACCTTATCATAAGGTCTTATATTTGTCCCTGGTGTAAGTGTCATGATGTTTATTTCATTCAGCTCTAAAATTTTGTAGCTCCTCCTGCTTGAGACTCGTGTTCACTAAAAAGAACTTGGCACGACTATCTACATACGACAAACCAAGCGGAGGACAAATGTCTATTTTCCAAGCTGGGGTAGGCTATTGGATAGGTGCCCCATACAGCTGATAATTTGGCAAATATTTCTTATAGTCATCGCTCATGAGCTTAACCCAAAATTAGACAGGAGGAGGGTGAACAATATTCTGTTTGGGAAATCAGGAAGTTCCTTTGATAAAGGGAAAGGGAAGGAGAATAAGCAGTTATTAAGAACCTACTATATGCCAGGCATTATGCTAAGCACTTAATAAATGATATTACAGTTGATCCTCACAACAACCTTGGGAGGTGAGTGCTCCTATTATCCCCATTTTATAATTGAGAAAGCAGACAGACAAAGGTTAAAGTGACTTGCCCAGAGACACTCAACTAACTTATTTCTGAACTAAGATCTTCCAGATTCTAGACCTACCTATCTGTTGCACTACCTATGGGTCTATGATGAACTCAAGTTTTTCCCAGAGAAAATGGTCCCCAGTGGGGTTCCGTCACCAAATTCTGCTTATATTGTATAACTGAGAAGAAAATATGTAATAGTGTTGAGACAGCTGTCCTAAAGCCAGGAAGATCTGGAGTTCAAGTCCAGCACATGTGTGACCCTGGACAAGTCATATAACCTCTCAATGCTCAAGTCAACTACCTAACACTCTTTAACATTTCAGAGAAGGTAATGCCCTGCATTGGTAGAAGTTTTCCCCTGGGAAGTTCCCTATAACTTACACAGATCTAGATGATTCAGTAGACAGAGTTCTGGATTTGGAGTAAGGAAGGTATGTATACATTCCAGTCCTGTCACAGACAGTTATTACATAGAGCAAGTCACTTGACCTTTGTCAACCTCAGTTTCCACATCAATAAAAGGGAGATAATAGTACTACCTACCTCATAGAGTTCTTGTGAAGCTGCATGCACAGTGCTTTGAAAACCTAAAAAATACTAGGGGCAACTAGGTCAGGAGCTCTCCAGTTCAAATCTAGCCCCAGACATTTCCTAGCTTTATGACCAGGCAAGTCACTTAAGCCATTTGCCTAGCCTAGTTTTAGAGTCATTACTATAACAGAGAGTAAGGATTTTAAAAAAAGAAAAACTTAAAAACATCATAGAAATGTTAACTATTAATATGATGATCATAGTAATGATTATAACAATGAAACTGAAGTTCCAGCTCCTATTCCTGTCTAAGGTCATGGAATACTAAAATCTTTAAAGATCTGAAGTTGAGGATAATCTAAAGAGGAAAGTGGAGACACTCATGGTGGGCTTTAATAAACTGAGACACATTACAAATTGGGAATTGCACAGGGAAACCAGTAAGAGGGAAGCCAAACAAAAATGTACAGCAGAAAAAGGAAAAAAATAATAGACTGACAAGCTAGTAAAAGTGAGATGTAACTGATCTTTTGAATAGAATCTGTACAATAGTAAGAGAATCATAGGACAACTTCAAAAAGTATTGGGTGGGTCCTCTTCAGAGCATATATAGGTGCATCTGGCCAATTCTGGGATAGGTTGGACAGGCCTAAAGTGGTGGTGATCTGACTTGCTAGAAGTAGTACCCATATCAATACGACCTCTCCTAGTATTCAAAGGAAGCTAACTCTTAATACTACACACTTTAGGGTGCTCGTTTAGGCAGTTGGGGAAAATCAGCAAAAAAGGAAGATGATTAAGTGTCTTTAATTGTGAGCCGAAAAGCTGCCATGTCTAGCGCAGTGGTCAGCTCCATCTCTATAGAGGGCTAGAAACAGCCAACATTGAATGAGTGTCAGGATGGAGTAATTAATTGACAGACATCAGAGCTCACATTTATAGAGCTTCTTATTTAGTTGAACAGAGCAATAACAGAGGATGGAAGGAAAAAAAGGATTACAACATTTCAGAAGTTCCCATGAGGAACAGAAGGAGAGGAATCACCCCTCACTAAAGCTCAAACAGTGCTCTAGGGCTGCCCTCAATGACCCTGACTCCTTGCCATGTAATCATTGCATGATCTGATCTGTGTGGGGTGTCAGTTCAGTTCAGGACACATGGGGAAGCCCCAGACAGAATGCAATATTTCCCAGACTCTTCAGTGCTACTGGAGGAGAGGGAAAAGAGGAGCCCTACAGGAAAAAAAAAAGAGGAAAAAGAAAAAGAAGGGAAGCTGAGCGATAACAAGAAAGGACAAAGTGA
The DNA here is from genome assembly GCF_016433145.1 of Gracilinanus agilis. Taxonomy (NCBI): domain Eukaryota; kingdom Metazoa; phylum Chordata; class Mammalia; order Didelphimorphia; family Didelphidae; genus Gracilinanus; species Gracilinanus agilis. The sequence continues at coordinate 28,374,761 of NC_058134.1, forward strand.
GAGAAGGCTGGCTACAAAGTAAGTGGTGTTAGAAGCACCTTCCCACTTTGCTGATGTCAGAGGAAGTGTTTTACATCCCAAGAAAGGGGGGGGGGGATCATCCTGCCTTTTCACCAGAGGCAACTTTTCATTATGATGTTGTTGCCATGGGGATAGGGCTGCAACAATAGCATTGTATCATCTCTCTTGATTCCATTTTACTGTAAAGTGTGTGTGGCTGAGATTCAGAACCATAAATATGCATCTGAAAATGTGACTCAGTGAACTAACCTGTGGGATGATTTTTGGGATGGAACTCATCCTCTTGCTGAGATCACCTTCAGCTCTCCAGAAACCTTGGGGTAAATGTCTCCAGACCACCAAGGGAGAGTCCTCTGCAACTTCCACAAAGGAGCACCCTTTCTTCCACACTTTGCAGTGTTGCTTTCTTCAGCAAACTGAGAGAAGAAAACCAGACCCCCTTTCCTAGGACCACATTTAGTAAGGAGCTCTCCTTTTTCTGTTAGTGTGTGCTGTGTGGATGCGTTTTTGCATGTGCAAAGCTTGGAAAATATTCTCTGCCATCAGAGGGATCTTTTTCAGTCTTTTCCCAGAGCAAAAACTCTCAGGCAGGCAAACTCCCAAATAATGACCTGCACCAGACCTTTCACAAACAGGATGAGTGGTGCCTTAGTAAAGCACAGATCAATTGGGCTTGGCAACATACTTCATTATCTCCCAGATCCCCTCACTCCTTTCTTCATCAAAAGCCACCCATTGAGAACCAGCATTTCCCCCCTCAGCATTGCTGCAGGGGTGACTTAAAAGTAAACTCAATTCAGGGATTCCTGTAGCTTTGCTGGTTACACAGGGACTTGGGCATCAATGCAACCTTGCTGGCTGTATCATCCCAACCACACACTTTTTTCCTGTTCATTTATGCTTTGGGCAACAATTATCCATCTAAAGTTCTTTATTCTAAGTCGATTCTTACTGCAGTAGAGACAGTGCTGTGTTTGGAGTCACAAAGATCTGGGTTAGAATTTTGCCTCTGGAGGGAAAGAACATGAATCATATAACCATAGAAAAACATTTTAAATTAATTAATTAAATAAAAATTTTCAAATAAAAAAGAATTTTGCCTCTGCTATTTATTAGCTGTACCTAACTGGTCAAGTCTCTTAATTTCAATGTGCCTCAGGAAAATCTTTTGTACTTATACCATTAGCAGAGATGAATAGGTTGTCACCTACATAGGTGGAGAGACTGCCCCCACAAAGATGAAATCATTGCCTTCCCTCCTACACATCTCCTAAGTGACATTCAGATTGTTCTACCAACAAGAATATACCCTTTCAAATATAAGGTTGGGGGTCAATCTAGAAAATAACCTCCAACCTAGTTAAAGTAAGCCATAAGCTGCTATTCCTTGTCATATTTTCTAGGTAAAAAAATCTGTTAAATGATAGTAGAGGTATGGCCTAGATGCTTCCCTAGGTGTGACAGGAAGCATGTTTGTTTTGGTTGAGGAATGTGGTCATGCCTCTGGGGCCTGCATAAAACCATCAAGTTAGCTAGAACTGGAGATTTCCAGCAAGCCAGATGAGAGTGCTCTAGCCAAAACACAGGAAGGAATTATTTAGGAAGGTGGATGAAGAAGAGAGCCCTCAGGCATTAATTCATCTTGGTTTCTTCCCCATTCCCTGGTTGAAGAGGATTGCTCAGTCTTTGAAGGATCAGGGTGTTGGACTTCCCATTGGAATATCCTAGTATCATACCTGAAAGCTGTAAATGGAATTATCTCATCCTCATTCATTGTTAGACTTTAACCATCAGAAATAATGTCATCTCACCCAAGTTAGTGGGGAGGGGAAGATTAGTTACCCACTCATGACAATAAGTAACAAATCAAGAACAAGGGACTGCCCTTTGGACAGTCCAAAACAGTGTTGAGGCTGCCATTTGTCCACTTGAAATGGAAGGTGGCTGCAGGAAGTGATGAAAGCTGCTATCTTTTAAATATGATAGTAACTTCCTGTGAAGGCAGTTGGAGCTTTGAACTTGGTGTTGAAGGATCTCTGCTGAGACCTCAGGTGGATTCCCTCTGAATTGTCAGGTGGGTAAGTTAGGCTGACTTCCTTTCTCCTCCCTTGGCGTTTCTGGAGGCTCTACCCTCAAGGAGGCTTCACTTGCCTCTCTAATTGTCAAAGGCCTTGTGGCTAGTAGCCTTGTTTAATTAACCTCTGTGCTCCTTTGCTGGGGCCTCTAAATTCTTATCCTGTCCCGACCTCTGGTCCCGGCCAAAGTTTCTCTCTCTCTCTATTTCCCTACCTTCAACCTTCCTAATTGTAAATAAACTTCCATAAAAGCCATTCTGACTTGGGTCTATTTTAAATTCAGAATCAAGGTAATCAGATTCCTGGCGACCATACCTTAAATATCTAAATTCCCCTCTTACAAAGGGTAATAACCATGTCTGCGTTGGGACTGAAAGAAAAACTAGATGAGATGATGAAAGCAAAGTCAAGGGTTTACAAAGATCCCAACAGAGAAGTGTGTGAAGTAAAATATCTAGGGGACCTCTATTCTAGCTTTGATCCCAGCTACCCCAGCGATGGGACATAGTTGTCACAGAGTCATGGGTCTAACACCCTGATGTTGCAAGGTGCTGGCCTATAGCTCAAACTCCTTCATTTTTCAAGGAACTTGGAATATGACTTAGTCATGCTCACCAATCCAACCTCTTGTACTGAATGGATATGTTATCATCGTCCCTTCCAAACACCCTGGCCTCCCATTTCTTCAGTCTTCCAATTCCAATGACTGATACATTAATTCCACCTAAGTTACCTATGGAAACACATACTAACCACTATCCACAACTGTGCCACATTTATTATCTCAAAAACTGAAATTCTTCTCTTCGGTCATAATCCAGTGTTACCTCTCCCATATTCCTCACTGTCTCCTATTGCTCATTCTCATCATAACTTTAAGGCTCTCTACTTCTACATGCTACCCCAATTCATCACCCCTATTCAGTAATACTTTCTTCATAGTTTTATTGATATCAATGATTTTTAAATCACCTACCTTCCCCAATGAACTTCCTAGCTCCCATTCTAGAGAACTATCCCTTATAATGAAGAATAAAAAAGAAGGAAATAAAATCTGGGAAAACTAACGATACTATCAAAAGTCACATATTGTATACAATGTCCTGTATATAGTTCTTCACCTCTGAAAAGAAGCAAGGAGGAAGGTACCTGCTCTTCAAAATTGTGAAATTATTGTTGACCAGTGCAACTATATACTGACTCTGACCCTTAAAGACCATGCTTACTTGTCCTGCCACCATCTATATCCTTGCAATTCTGTTGATTTGATCAATCTCACCATCAATACTCCAATTTCTGCCCTAATGAATGTCATGTGGAAGGAAGTTATCTAACCTCGCCAGCTACACATCCTTGTTTGATCTCATCTGATCCCTCAGAGTTGTACGGATTGCCTTTCATTTTTCCATGCCTGACTTCCAGTTATGCTATCCAAAGCAACCTATTCATTCTAAAGAATCCCTATAGCATGTAGCTGCCTCTATCTCTCTTTCTGAAAATGACTTCCTTTCCTCTGCAATAAAAAAAAAAAAAATGTGTCCATACATCATGAACTACTATCTCCCCCCAAAGGGATAACTCAGAATTCAACTACCTATCTTTATTAATAATGGCTTTCCTTGATCTAGTCTCAGAAAAAAAAAAGTTCTCCTTTTCCTTTTCAAAGCCAGACCCTCCCCTTGTAGCCTTGATCTCTCTTTCACTCTCATCTCTTTCTAGTGCTGGTCCCTTCAGTATTTTCTCTTCTTTCATATTTAATCTCTTCTTTTCTACTGTTCCCTTTACTGTCACCTACAAATGTACCCAGATCTCCCTCACTTTTAAAACATTGTCACCTGGCCCAATCATCTCCACACACTCTTATCCCTTCTTACTTCACCATTTAACTATAAAGTTGCTAGAAGGTCTCCATTCTCAATTCCCCCACTTCTTTCACCCATACAAAGCTTTCAAGTATTCCACTCTACCAAAATGGTTTTCCTGGGGCTAACAATGATTTCTTAACTACTAAAATCAATGACCTTTACCCAGTCCTTGTTTTCCCTGACCTCTCTGAAATTTTGACACTTAAGACCATATTTTCCTTCAGGATAGTTTCTTCTCTCTTGCCTGCTAGATGTTTCTACCTGTATGGTTTTTTTTATTATATTTTCCCCAAGGGCATACAGAAACAATTTTTAACATTCCTTTCTGGCATTTTACGATTCAAATTCTCTCCCTCTGCTCCTCTCCCATTGAAGTGGCAAGCAATATGTTATTCATGTGCTATCAAGTAATACATATATCCGCATTCATCAAGTTGTGAAAGAAAACACATATTACACAATCAAGAAAAAGTTCATGAAGGAAATAAAGTGGAAAATGGTATGCTTTATTCTCCATTCAGACCCCATCAGCCTCTTCTATGGTCATGGATTGCCTTTTTCATCATGAATCTCTTGGAGTTGTTTTGGATCCTTATATTGTTGATAACAGTTAAGTCATTCACAGATGATCATTGTGTGATGTTACTGTATACAATGTTTTCCTTGTTCTGCTTACTTCATATTATAGTTCCATGAATAGTTGTAATAGTGTCTTAGTTTTCCCATATCCTTTCCAACATTTATCATTTTCTTTTTTTGTCGTATTAGCCAATCTGATAGGTGTGAGTTATACCTCAGTTATTTTAGTTTGTATTTCTCTAATTGATAGTGATTTGGAGCATTTTTTCATATGGCTCTAAATAGTTTTAATTTCTTCATTGGAAAACTGCCTATTTGTACTCTTTGACCAGTGGGAGAATGACATATTCTTATGAATCTGACTCGGTTCTCTCTACATTTGAGAAATGAGGTCTTTGTCAGAGACATTTACTGTAAAATATTTCCCAGTTTGTTGTTTCTCTCGTAATCTTTATTGCATTGGCATTGTTCGGGCAAAACGGTTTAAATCTAATGTAATCAAAATTATCCATTTTACATTATTTAATGTGTTCCTTGTCATCTTCAGTCTTACATTTTTTTCCTTTTCTATGAGTCTGACAGGTGAATAATTCCATGATCCTCTAACTTATGTCAATCTATATGTTTCGAAGGCATCTTAAGGTCAATATATCTAACATGGAACTCAGTCTTCCACCCAAAATCATCCCTCCTCTAAATTCCCACCAGTTTTGATTAGCAAGATTTGCAACCATGGCTCTTCCTTCTTCCACATTCCCTAGATCCATTCAGTTGCTCAGTTTCTTCAGTTCTCTCCAACATTACACACTTCTGTCTCCTCTCTATTCACTTCTATCTCCCTTGCACAATTTTTAATCACTTCTCAACTGGATTATTGCAAAAACATTCACATTTGGATCCCTGTTTCTAATCTTATCCTTTTAAAATTCATCTTCAACATTGCTGCCAAAAAAATAATCTTCTTAAGGCACATAATTCCTTATTTGAAAAACCTTCTATAGCTTCCTATTGACTCTTAAAAAAACACAAAAAAAACTCTTGGGACAGCTAAGTGGCTCAGTGGATTGGGAGCTAGGCCTAGAGATGGAAGGTCCTACATTGAAATCTGGCCTCAGATACTTCCTAGCTATATGACCCTGGGTAAGTCACTTAACCCCCATTGCCTAGCCCTTACTGCTCTTCTGCCTTAGAATGAATACACAGTATTGATTCTAAGATGGAAGGTTAGGTTTTTTTTTAAATAATTAAAAAATTAAAAAAAACTCTTACCTTCTGTCTTAGAATTAATTAATATCAGCTCAAGGCAGAAGACTCAAGTCTAGGATGGGCTAGACAACTGATTTAAATGACTCATCCAGGGTCACACAGGAAGGGTCCAAAGCCAGATTTGATCCTAGAACTTCCCATCTCCAGGCCTGGCTCTCTATCTATTAAGCCATCTAGCTGGCCTCTCTCAAATACCTCTTGATTAAAATACAAACCCCTCAATTTGGCATTCAAGATGCTCTATTTTTGTGAATCTCAACCATTTCACTAGTCTTATATTACTCCCCTTTTTAAACTCTTTTCTGACTCAGTTGCACTACAGCTATTCCTTGAACTTGACCTTGCCTTTTGGGCTTTCTATAATTCATCCACTCATGTCAGTAATGTACTTTCTCCTCCTCATGGTCTCCCATGATATTTTTCTTCCTTCAGACTCAGCTCTATTACTACAATCACTCTCTAGTCTCCCCTCATTTCATTGTTCTTTCCTGCTTCATTATCTTTATATTTTTACTAGTACACATCTTACTAGTATCTTCCCAATAGTAAAATATAAATCTGAAGGTACGGACTCTTTCTTTACCATTTTTTTGTATTGCTAGTTCCTAGTATAATGCCTTGTACATAGTAAATGCTTAATAAATGTTTATTGACTTCAATTGATAGACAATTTTATTTTCCCACTGACTCTCCTAAATAAGATACAGCAAAAAAAAAACTGTTACAAAACAGTAACAATATACTGAATTTACATTTTTGGTAAGTATTTGAGATAATTAGATCATTGCTTTCTGGGTGTGATAGGGCTAAAATTTGGGGCAGGGCAGGGAAAGCTTAGTTTAAAAACTTTGTTATTCACTTGCTCAAGTTCCCTTCCAAACTCCCCCCCTTACTCCTCTTTTTCCCAATCCCTTCCAAGTCAGAGGGATTCTTAGAGACTCTTATAAGAGATTTTCTCATTCCACATTCATGCTTCTGAGATCTGTTCTTTTTGCCCTTTCATTTTGTATCATAATTACTGTTGTACATGTCTCATCTTCATTTCTAGATTATAAATTTGAGGTTAGGATATTCAATACCCTAAACATGGTGGTATCCAATTCAAATAGAAATAGAAGTCATTATACCATCCATATGGAGCCTTGCATATTGATTTAGAAAAATATACTAATGTTATCTATTTTACTATATTTTTATTTATTATGTTAAATATTTCCCTGGGCAGCTACTGGCACAGTAGATTGAGTGCCAGGCCTGAAGTCAAGAAGATTCATTTTCCTGAGTTCAAATTTGACTTTCGACACGTCCTAGTTGGATGACCCTGGGTAAGCCACTTAACTGTGTTCACTTTGATATCTGTAAAATGATATGGAGAAGGAAATGACCAACCACTGCAATTTCCTTGACAAGAAAATCTCAAAATGGGGTCACAAAGAGTTGGACACAACTGAACAACAAAATTATTTCCAATTACATTTTAATATGGTTGGGCCATACTGTGGAGTGTTCTGAACCACATACAGCCTGTGGGCCATGTGTTGGACACTGATATTCCTCATATATACCATTATGATCTCTTCCCAAACTGAATAGTCACAGAATAAAAGAACTTCAGTAATTTGAAGGGACTTCAATGACCTTTGAGCCTAAACCACCTAGGCAGCTAGGAGGCAGAGTACTAGACCAAGTAGGGAGGACCTGAGTTCAAAACCAGCCTCAAACACTTACTAACTGTGTGATCCTAAGCAACTCCTTTGACTTCTATTTACCACAGTATTTTTTTATTTTATTTTTTAGAAAAATTTTTCATGGTTACATGATTCATGTTCTTATTTTCCCCTTCATCCCCCCAAACCTCCCCCCCCCCCATAGCCAATGCACATTTCCACTGGTTTTAACATGTGTCATTGATCAAGACCTATTTCCATATTATTGATAGTTGCATTGCTGTGGTTGTTTCAAGTCTTTTTTCTTGATCAGTTTCTTGATCTGCAAAATGATATAAGAAAAATAAAAGTCCTACTTCTCAGAGTTGTGGTAAGGAACAAATGAGAACATATTTGTAAAAGTGTGTTGTAAACCACAAGGTATTACATTAAAGACTAGCTATTATGTAGGAAGAGAATCTTTTCTGTAACAACCACAAGGGGTTATATTGCCTCTATTTCAAGACCTCCAATCAAGAAGAACCTACTTACTTCCAAAGCAGTCTGTGCTATTTATGAGTAGTCTTAATTGTCAAGAAGTTTTTCCTGACATTGAGCCTAATCAGTTCCTCTGAAACTTTCATCCCTTGTTCCTGGTTTTGTCCTTAAAGAGCAAACAAGACAAATCTTGTCCCTACTCCATATAATTATTGTCACTATTCATTTATTTTCCAACCCCTTTGGGGGTTTTTGTGGCAAAGTTACTGGAGTGGTTTGCCATTTCCTTTTCTAGCTTATTTTAATGAGTGAGCAACTGAGACAAAGAGGGTTAAATTACTTGCTCAGGATGGCTTGGCTAGTGTCTGAGTTCAGATTGGAATTCATGAGATGAGGCTTTCTGATTCCAGCCACCTAGCTGCCTTCTTGCTCTTCCTACACAGTAACCCTTCAAATAATGGAATGCAGTCATCACATAACCCTACCTGAAGTCTTCTCCTCAAGATAAACATTCTCAATTCCTTTCACTAATCTCACATATTATGGAATTGAATGCTGGTCACCATGCTGGTTGCCCTCATGGTTGCTCTGTGGTTAAAGAGAAAAGGTTATTTCCTTCCTAAACTACAGTGCCCAAAACATATATGTGGAGTTTTAGGTTCTATCACACAAACCATTGCCCAACTTGCATGGCAGTGAGCAAGCTGGTGTCTCAAGATGAAGTCACTCAAAATGATTAACTCTATTACATCGCTGCCAACATAAGGTCTGGGTTAAAAATGTGAGAAAATGTTAGTTTTGGGAAGAAGTGTGTTAGTTTACATTTTTGAAAATCATTTTGATGCTTGCTATTACTTTATCTTTTGAAATAATTATATAATCTAGTTAACATATCTGAAAGAATATTGTTCCTAACCTAGAATCTTCCATATCTTCTTTCTTTTCTACTATGAACATAAATTCCTGCCCTAGTCACCAAGCCAAGATTCCCAGATCTACTGTGAGTACCTCTGCCAATCCACAGGATTATTCTTCCTTGATTGCAGTCCTTAAATCTTGTGATTGGCCTAGATATCTGTGATAAAGAGATACATTCATGTTATTAGTCTGTCTTGTTACTGTTGGTGTTCAAACCCTTTAAATCTGTGTCCTGAATTTCTTTCCTGCATACTTCTGGGAATAACTTTATGGCTCCTAGGACTTCATCCTGTATAGATCTATTAAACGATCCTGAGATCTCCTAGACAGGAGCTGCCAGGGGTTTCTGACACCCACAGGATAGGCTATGGCATCTAATTCCACACTGTATCCATAATTAACATATTTAGAACAGCTTGTGTAAGAATCAGTCTATAGCCATTTGGACAACTCATTTGGAATGACTTCTCGCATTTGGGATGCTGAATTCTGCCCACCAACTAGTTGCCAAAGTCCCAGACACATCCCTGGAGTCCTCATCTGTCAATTGCTCTTGAGAAAATTCTATTGAAAAAATCTCTATTGAGAAGCCTCAATGGATAAACTAAGAATTAGGGACTTGAATGAATGAAAAAGCATTTATTAAGCTAAGTAGCAGGCACTTAGGAAGAAGGGGAGCATGGGCATTCTGAGTTCCCTTTTCAATAGCCAGAAAAATCTATCCACAGGAGAACAAGAGGAAATGAAATTATATTACATCAGGGAGGATAAAATTTATGTTATTTTACTCTTGAGATAGATAGGTTTTCCTAAGTTGAAGAAAACATGCCAAGGTGAGTATCTGGCAATAATGAAAAGAACCCAAATGTGGATCTGTCCAAGGTGATTTAGGGGCTGGATAACCTTTCCTTGTCCTTGTGATTTGAGAGTGAAATCCAAAGACTCAAATTTACCGACTAGTCAGTTAGTCAACACCCAAAGATTACACACACACACACACACACACACACACACACACACACACACACACACGCACACTGTACCATGTCCCCATTGTTGGGTTAGGCACAGCAATCAGGACAACAGCAGGAGAAGTTATTTTTTTTTGCCTATCAATTCTTTGTAGATATTTGTAAAGCACTTAGAGCAGTAGCCTGGTACATAGCTGGCACTATTAAATGCTTTTTTCCCCTCATTCTACCATTTGAAAGATAAGATTTCCATGCAATAAAAAGGAAAAATCAGCATCTATGTTCTTGGAGAAATTAACAACATATGAAATGTAACCAACTGAAAATTTGTCTAAAAATTTGTGTATGTTTTCTCTCTCAGATGTCTCAGAGCACTAGACATGTATCTCTTCCCTTAATCATTTTGTATCCCAATTCTTAGAATATGTGTCATATCCTCTTCTAGTTTATATGGTCCTTGAGGACAGTACTAGTTTTATTTATCGTTTTATTTCCCACAGCTCTGACACAGTTCCTTATTCATAGTAGGTGTTAAATAAATGTTTATTGACTTGGCAATTTGTTCTTATATAGTCATTCTCAGTTCTGTCTGACTCTGTGATTCCATTTGGGATTTTATTGACAAAGATACTGGAGTGGTCCGCCATTTCCTTCTCTAGCTCATTTTACAGATAAGGAAACTGAGGCAAACAGGATTAACTGACTTGCCCTGGGTCTCAACGCTAGTAACTATCTGAGGCCAGATATAACTTAAGAAAATTAGTTTTCCTGACTCCAGGGCCAGCACTCTGTCCACTAAACCACTTAGGTGTTCTGACTTGGTGACACTGGATAAGAATTGAATCTGCTTTGATATGTGTAGAGGTAGTGTAGTGCAGTAGCAAGAATGCCATTTTTGAGAATGGACCTAATAAACCTGTGATCAAGATTCAGCTGTCTCTTGCTACCTGTGTAGCCTCAGAAAAAATCTCTCTGAACTCAGTTACCCCAACTGGGAAGTGTGGGTATTGGACTAGATGGCTGCTAAAGGGGCTTCAGGTTCTGAATCTAGGATCATAAACTAACTGTGAAGAGCTCAGTTTGCTTCCCCATGGGGCTATTTTTAGGTTGACATATATCATGGTTGATTGAAGAGCAGGCAGATAAATATTTGTCAGTTCTCAGCAGATCCTTGGATTCGCTCAGCTGAACTCCACGTTAACTCACAATGTAATTATGACAAGGACTGCCACAATAGAATGATTCACTATGGGCTCTCAATGTGGCAATCCTGCCATGTGTCTGCTCTACTAGGGAAAATCTTATGCTGGGAAAGTGTGGGTGTCACAGAGAATTGAAGGGAGCCCCCATCCTCCCAGGGCAGAAGAAGAGCTCTTTTTTCACTGATTCCCTAGAAAAAGGGAGAGGAGGTAACTGCTTTTCAGTTAAGGGGACTTATTGATTATTTTTCCATGGCTCTTGATTTTTTTCCACTTAGTAGACATTGCCTGAAAAATAATTCGATTGCTAGGTTAAAGGTGGCCATGCAGTTACTTGGCTCCAACATCTTCATCTTCAAGAAGAAACATTTAGTGACACTGACTACAAAAAGGTGGCAAACAAACCCTGAGGAGTCTGTGCCCTAATCAATATCTAGAACACAGTGAGATTTGAGAAAGGGAGAGAGGGATGGAGAGAAAGATGGAGACAGAGATAAAGAGACAAAAATAGAGAGATACAGATACATGGAGACAGAAATAGAAAGGAAGAGAGATAGAAATAAAGAGATATACACACGGAGGGGGAAACAGAGCTACACAGAGATAGAGACAGAGACAGAGACAAACAAGAAAGGGAGACAGAAAAAAGATGGAGATAGAAACAGGGAGACAGAAAGACATAGAAAAGAAGAGAGAGGCATAGACAAAGAGAATGAGAAACCCATGAGCATTTCCAAATATTGGTGGTAACATTTTTCATTAACAGATAATTTCCAAGAAATCAGGATTACAATGTCACGTTGAAAATTACTCATAATTAAAACTAAATTATGTGGCATTTTAGATACAAAGTGTGCTTGTATATTTTTCTTTCCTCTATCCACTTAAGTCTGTTGTAATTTGCAGAGACTGTTGGGAGCTCTGACATTTGCCATGGGATATGTACACAATATAGAATCTGACTGGACTTTCTCATTAGAGATGAGGACTAAATATGTTATATTGGTAAAGGAGAGCACTCTGAACATGAAACAGTTCAAGTGAGAGAGCTAAGACTTGGAGATCCACAGAGCCTTTTGTATTCCCAGAGCCTAGCACTGTTACTGGCCCATAGCAGACCCTTGATTAACACTTACTGAGTACCAAAAGGCAGAGTTTGGATTCAACTCCAGGCTTTCTAAAGTTGAGATCATTGATTTTTCCACTGCCCCACATAGCTTCTTTTGCTATCTCTTCCAAGTAACATTTACATTCCAGTTATGCGTACAAGGTAGCATATACTTTCCAGGTAACAGGAGGAGAAGGAATGCCTTTAATGCTTAAGGCAGACTAACCCAAAGAAATAATCACAGTGGTGGATATTTAAGATACTTTGGACAAGGAGGCATTTGGGGAGCTTTGGAGCCCTTTCATATCATAAGAAGGAAAATTGGGCTCCCCCCTAATCAGGACAAATGGGCTTCAAAACTGGCAGTTTTCTCTGCAGACATGTGGGGTTGAATATTTGTGAGGCAGAGAATCAAATAGTCCCTTGGGGCCAACTTCATCTTATAAAATATGGGTGTGAAATCAAATATAAGACTGCTTTGGCATAGTTTATTGGGTTTCTTTTGTCAGATTTAGGTAATTTGATATGCCAACTTGTTCTGTGAAATGCAAAGGCTGATTACACATCACAGGTACATCAGTGATACCATCAAACCACCAGATCTCTCTACACTTTTGGCAAGAAGGCAGATTACTGAGGAATAAGTTGCATCAACATGGAGAATGTTTCTAAAACTGTAGAATGAATTTTAAGGGAACTAATACTCTCCCTGGTTTAGAATGAAAAGAGATGAGATGAATATATTTCTTACAATAATTGTATCTCTCTAAAAGAGACTGGGGAAATCTTTGTTAATTCCTATGTCATTGATTTAGCTTTTGTGATACATAAATTTAGCTCTGAGATCCCTAGAATTTAATGTAATGTGTATGCAGTAAGCGCTTAATGAATGCTTTTAATTAAAATAAATTAAATTAAACTGAGAGGTTATAACCAAACACAATTACATAATGAAGAGAGAGCAATGTACTCATTACAAAAAATTCTTATCTATTCCTTAATGAATTAATCAATCCTAAGCATATATTAAGCCTCTACTATATTACAGACATTATGCTAGGCTGGAGATAGGAAGACAAAAATTAAACAATTCTTGCCTCCAAGGAGCAAACAGACCTTAGGAATTAAAATTGGTTACGTTATAGTGGTCTTCAATTTGCCTATTTAACTACTTGAGAAATGATAAATGAATTTATGTGAATATATATTTTAATTGGAATTGGTCACCCCTCCTTACAAGGTGCTGAAGAATATGGATTTAAAATTCTTGTTACTGGTGAAGATATTTGAGTTTATTAGCAACACTCCATTAAAAAATCAACTGAGTTTAAATAATAGAAATAGACCTTTAAAGGGCATGGGAAAAGCCAAAGTGCAGCATTTGGTGAGGTGGAGAAAATAGATCTGGAAATGATGTGAGTCAGGAAATTGGCATGAGATGAGGCCAGAGGATCAGGAAGATGGATGGAACAATGGAGTGGATGGCTTTGCAGTTTGGCTGAGGTACTCAGGGAAAGACTGAATCTAAAAGGTTGAAAGCATGAGAAGGAATGAGGACATGTATTCTGGAAAACATTAGTTAAAGAGAATTTTAGGAAAAAACTAAAGAGAGTGTCAGAGACTTAGAATAACTGTCCAGGTCCCATTGTGAATAAAGCTCCAGATTACAGGTAATTGTAAGAGTGAAGTTTCAGCTGACCCAGGTTTGATAATTTTCGATCAGTCCATTTGACTTGAAATTGTAGAAGATGCCATTGTGTTCCTATCCCCAATTAAAAACCAAACTTTGGGGGCAGCTAGGTGAATCAATGGATATAAGCTAAGACTAGGGTTCAAATCTGAACTCATACTTTTCCTAGCTGTGTGGCCCTGGGCAAGTCACTTAACCCTTTTTGCCTAGCCCTTGCCCTTCTGTCTTAGAATTGTTACTAAGGCAGAAAGTAAGGGTTTAAAAAACCCTATCATTTTTCCCCTTTTTAATTTGGAATGTTTTTCCATGGTCACATGATTCATGATCCCCCCCCCCCCACGCTTATCTCCCACCTCCCAAAGCCAACAAGCAGTTCCCCTGGGTTATACATCTATCATTGTTCAAAACCTATTTCCATGTTATTCATATCAGCGATAGAGTGATCCTTTAATACCAAAACCCCAATCCTATCCGTATTGAACTACATGTTCGATCATATATTTTTCTAATGCATTTCTGTTTCCACAGTTCTTTCTCTGGATGGGGATCGCTTCTTTCTCATAAGTTCCTCTGGATTGTCTTGGGACATTGCATTGCTGCTAATAGAAAAGTTTTTTACATTTGATTGTGCCACAGTGTATCAGTCTCTGTGCACGTTGTTCTCCTGGTTCTTCTCCTTTTGCTCTGCATCACTTCCTGGAGGTCTTTCCAGTTCACATGGAATTCCTCCAGTTCATTATTCCTTTCAGTGCAATAATATTCCATCACCATCAGATACCACAATTTGTTCAGCCATTCCCCAATTGATGGAAATCCTCTCATTTTCCAATTTTTTTTGCTACCTCAAAGAATGCAGCTGTGAATATTTTTGTACAAGTCTTTTTCCTTATAATCTCTTTGGGGTACAAACCCAGCATGGCTGGATCAAAGGGCAGGCAGTCTTCTAAAGCCCTTTGCACATAGTTCCAAATTGCCTTTCTTTTCTTCACTTTTCTTTGCTGCAATATTGGCCAGTCTGCTGGGTATAAGGTGGTGTAAGGGTGGTAAGGGAAGAGTAATGAATGTTAGAGGGCATGTGGCAAAATTGGGACATTAATGCACTGCTGGTGGAGTTGTGAATTAATCCAACCATTCTGGATGGCAATTTGGAACTATGCCCAAAGAGTGCTAAAAGAATTGCTGCCCTTTGATCCAGCCATACCATTGCTAGGTTTGTACCCCAAGGAGATCATAGGGGAAAAGACATGTACAAAAATATTTATAGCCATGCTCTTTGTGGTGGAAAAATAACTGGAAAACAAGGGTATGTTCATCATTTGGGGAATGGCTGAACAAATTGTGGTATATGTTGGTGATGGAATACTATTGTGCTCAAAAAAAAAATAATAAATTGGAGGAATTCCATGTGAACTGGAATGACCTCCAGGAATTGATGCAAAGTGAAAGGAGCAGAACCAGGAGAACATTATACACAGAAACTGATACCCTATGGTAAAATTGAATGTAATGGACTTCTGTACTAGCACCAATGCAATGACCCAGGACAATTCTGAGGGATTTATGGAAAAGAATGCTACCCACATTCAGAGGAAGAACTACAGGAGTGTAAACACAGAAGAAAAACAACTTCTTGAACACATGGGTTGATGCAGACACGATTTTGATATAGACTCTTAATGACCACCCTAGAACAATTATCAATAATATGGAAATAGGTCTTGATCTATGAGACAGGAAGAAACCAGTAGAAATGTGTGTCAGCTACCGGGGAGTGGGAGAGTAGAGGGAGAGAGAGCAAGAATGTGAATCATGTAACCATGAAAAAATTTTTTTCTAAAAAATAAAAATTTAAAATTAAAAAAAATCAAATGAAATCAATAAGTTTTCACTGAGAATCATTCAATACAAACAGAACTGTGGTACTGCCCCTCATCGCTTCACATTCTAAACTACTGTAAAAGCCTGTTGGTTGTTTTTCCTCCTTCAAGTCTCCTTTCCAGTTCATTCTCCATTCAATTGCCAGATTGATCTTTCTAAAATGCCAGTTTAACCATGATACTCCCCTGCTCAATAAATTTTGTGGTTCCCTGTTACCTTCAGGATCAAATGTACAATCCTGTTTATTTATTTATTTTTTAATAATTTAAATTTTTTAGAAAAGTTATCATGGTTACATGATACACGTACTTACTTTCCCCCCACCCCACCCCCACCCCATAGCCTCTGCGCATTTCCCCTGGTTTTAACGTGTGTTATTGATCAAGACTTATTTCCTAATTGTTGTGGTAGTTTTGGGTCTACATCCCCAATCATATCCGCCTCAACCCATGTGTTCAAGTAATTGCTTTTCTTCTGTGTTTCCTCTCCTGTAGTTCTTCCTCTCAATGTGGGTAGCGTTCTTTGCCATAAATCCCTCAGAATTGTTATGGATCATTGCATTGCTGCTAGTACAGAAGTCCATTACATTCAATTTTACCACAGTGTATTGGTCTCTGTGTACAATGTTCTTCTGGCTCTGCTCCTTTCATTCTGCATCAATTCCTGGAGGTCTTTCCAGTTCACATGGAATTCCTCCAGTTTGTTATTCCTTTCAGTGCAATAATATTCTATCACTAGCATATACCACAGTTTGTTCAGCCATTCCCCAATAGAAGGGCATCCCCTCGTTTTCCAGGTTTTTGCCACCACAAAAATCTCAGTTATAAATATTTTCATACAAGTCTGTTTATCTATGATCTCTTTGGGGTACAGACCCAACAATGGTATGGCTGGATCAAAGGGCAGGCATTCTTTTACAGCCCTTTGAGCATAGTTCCAAATCGCCAGCCAGAATGGTTGGATCAGTTCATAACTCCACCAGCAATGCATTAATGTCCCAGTTTTGCCACATCCCCTCCAACATTCATTGCTCTCCCCTACTATCATTTTAGCCAATCTGCTAGGTGTGAGGAGATACCTCAGCATTGTTTTGATTTGCATTTCTCTAATTATTAGAGATTTAGAGCACTTTCTCATGTGCTTATTGATACTTTTGATTTCTTTATCTGAAAATTGCCTATTCATGTCCCTTGCCCATTTATCGGTTGGGGAATGGTTTGATTTTTTTTATACAATTGACTTAACTCCTTGTATATTTGAGTAATTAGACCCCTGTCAGAGTTTTTTGTCATAGATTTTTCCCCAATTTGTTGTTTCCCTTCTGATTTTGGTTGCATTGTTTTTGTTTGAATAAAAGTTTTTTAATTTAGTATAATAAATCATTCCATTCACATTCAGAGTTATAATTATCAGTTGTGTATTCCTTAACATTTTGGTATCCACTCTTAGTTCTACCTCTTCTTCTTAGGTTATTTCCTTTTAAACCAGTGATTTGTTTTAAACCAGTAACCCTTGTCCCCTCCCTTGATGTACTATAATTTCTACCCCCTCCCTTGTTATTCTCCTCTTTTTATTTTTAAGGCCTAATGAATTCCTTCTCCCTTCTTCTCTCCTCCCCTTTTTGACCTCCCGACTCCTCTGCTCCCCTTGGTTTATCCCTTCTGACTTTCTCAGTAGGGTTAAATAGAGTTCTATATCTCAATGGATATAGCTACTCTTCCCTCTCATGGTTAATTCCACTGAGATTAAGGTTTAAATATTACTTCTTAATGCTCTCTTCCTCTCCTTCTTATAATAGTATTCATTCCCTCCCCTTCCCATGCTCTCTTTGTGTGTAATAGAATATTCTATTTTTCTTAGCCATTCAAGTTTCTCTTGGTGTCCTCTACTATTCACCCCTCTCTTTCCCACCTGCCCCCTTATCATCTTAGACCATTTAGTACTCCAACCTCTCCCTGGGAATAATTCTTCTAATTGCTATAATAGTGGATACTATAATAGCGAATAGAGTTCACTACAGAGAATTACACATAACATTTCTCCATATAGGAATACAAATAATTAGATCTTATTGAAGCCCTTAAAGAGGCAAATTTAAAAATAAGAGTTTTCTTTCTTTCCCCGCTGTTTCTTATTTACCTTTTCATGTTTCTCTTGATTTTTGTGGTTGCATATTGAACTTTCCATTTAGTCCTGGTCTTTTCTGTGCAAATACTTGGAAATCTTCTATCTTGTTGAATGCCCATACTTTCCCCTGGAAGTATATAGTCAGTTTTGATGGTTAGGTGATCCTTGGTTGTAGACCCAGTTCTCTTGCCTTTCTGAATATCATATTACAAGCCTTGTGATCTTGTAGTGTGGAGGCTGCCAGATCCTGCATGATCCTGATTGGTGCTCGTTGATATCTGAATTATCTCTTTCTGGCTCCTTGCAAATTTTTTCTTTTACTTGGAAGCTCTTGAATTTGGCTATTATATTCCTGGGGGTTGTCTTTTCAGGGTTTAGTGTAGAGGGCCATCTATGGATCCTTTCCATGTCTATTGCTCTCTTGCAGAACTTCAGGGCAATTTTGCTGAATAATTTCCTTTAGTATGGAGTCCAAATTTCTATTAATTTCTGCTTTTTCAGGAAGACCAATGATTCTCAAATTATCTCTTCTAGACCTGTTTTCTTGATCCATCAATTTCTCAGTGAGATATTTCATGTTTCCTTCTATTTAATCAGTCTTTTGACCTTGCTTTATTTGTTCTTGTTGTCTTGAGAGATCATTGGCTTCTACTTGCCCAATTCTTGTCTTTAGAGACTGGTTTTCTGCTATATTCTTTTGATTTTCCTTTTCGATTTGGTCTATCCTGTTTTCCAGCTGTTTGGTTTTGGTCTCCAATTTGCTTATTAATTCTTTTGATTTGGGGGCATCTTTTTCTAATTGTCCAATTCTAGCCTTTAGAGACTAGTTTTCGGCTATAATCTTTTGATTTTCGTTATGAATATGATCTGTTTGGTTCTTCAAAGCTTCCAGCTGGTCATTTCTGGTCTTCAATTTGCTTATCAATTCATTTGATTTCTGAGCCTCACTTTCTAATTGCGAAATTCTGCCTTTTAAACTGTTATTTTCTTGCCAGTTCTCTATCATCTTTCTCATAATCTCAGATTTGAACTCTTCAATAGCTTGTGACCAATTTTCATTTTGGGGGGGAAGGTTTGGATATGGTTACTTTTTTGTTCTTCTCTGCTGTTTGTTCTGTTGTCTGGATTTTTTCTGTGTAAAAGTTGTCGAGTGTTAAAGATTTCTTCTTGATCTTTCTCTTCTGGGGTTCTTGCTTCTGGCTTGCCATTGTTAGCCCAGTGCCCTCTCAGCTTTATCCTCACACCGAGAGTCTGTCTGCACTCTTTGAGCTCCTGAGGTCTCAGTTCTAGTTGTTCTCAGGGTCAAGCCTCCTGGTGGTCCCCTTGCTTGTTCCTCTACCCAAAGCTCTTTTAACAGTCTCAGGGCGCTGCTTCCACAATCTTGCACCCCTCTGCACTGGGTCCCCACCCAAGGTCCATGCCTGCGCTTAGGATCCACATCTTCAGCTGTGACCGCGCCTGTGGTCAGGATCTTGTTCAGAGTCCACGTGTTCTTTAGCCTCTTGGTGTCTTAAGTCTTGCAGCTCTCAGGAACAGGCCCTGGTGGTCCCACGTAGCTGTCAAGGACTTAATGGATGTCCCAAACTTACTCTAACTCTTGTGCGCTGGCTTTGGCCCTGTAGATGGTGTGTGTGTGGGGGGAGGTGAGGGTTGCTCAGCTCGCATTTTAGTAGAGCCATTTCACCCCCTTATAGCATGGAAATGCTCCAATCCCATGTACCTTCAATGCTGCGCCCTGTTGTGGGGTCCCTACATTCATCTGGATTTGTTTTTATGTCCCCTTGCAGAGTCTTATATGTTTTCGGTTAGGAGAGGTTAAGCAGCTGCTTTTTACTCTGCCTCCATCTTAACCCAGAACCTAAAATCCTGTTTCATATGAAAATATCTTTCATATACTGGTCTTTTGTTAGGATGCTGTCTTTACAGTCTTCTTATAACTTCTTCTCCATCCATTCAAATTACAATAAGGTGATACTGCCCTACTTGCTATTTCTCCCACAAGATCCTCCATCTCCAGATTCTGTGTCCTTTTTTTTTTTTTTTTTTTTTTTTTTTTACAGCTAACTCCCTTGTCTGGAATATTCTCCCTTCTCATCTCCATCCACTGACTTCTCTGACTCCCATTGTCTCAGCTAAAATTCTGCTTTCTGCATAATGTCTTTCCTCACACCCCTCAAATGCTAATGCCTTCCCTCTGAGATTATCAACAGTGTATCCTACATATGTTCAAAATGTACATATTCCTTTTTATGTTGTCTCTTCTATTAGATTGTGAGCTTTTTAAGGACAGAGACTGCTTTTCTCTTTCTTTGAATTCCAAGTGTTTGGCTAAATGCTTGTAGATCTACCTAGACTTGATTTGAATGAACCAATTCCTTTATTTTTCTCCTTCAATCTCAAACATCTTCTCTTTCTTTTCTCTTCTTGCTTTTCCAATGCTTTTTGGATTCTCCAAATCCCAATTTTTGAATAGCCTCAAAGATCATTTCCTTCCCAACTTCTTTTTTAATTCTTAGTACTATGTGGCTTGTAAATGGCCACTGAAGTCCCATCTGTTTCTTAAATTCTGTACTCCTTTGAACATCATAAGGCCTTCCATGTATGTTCACTGCTTTACTTGGTGTACCCATACATTTTCAAAGCTAAAAGTTACTGGAATTCAGGAGTTCTTAACATTGTTGAGCCTTAGACTCCTTGGTCCTCAAGAGTCAATGAACCCCTTCTTAGAAGAAAGTATTTATATGTATAAGATAAAATATACAGGATTATAAAAGAGACCAAATATTAGTGAAAATAAAGATATTATATATATATATATATATATATATATATTTTTTTCTTACTCTAGTTCAGATCTCCTGAAATCTTTCCATATATTTCAGAAGCTGGGAAGAACCAGCTTGGGTATACAGGTTAAGACAAAATGTCAACCAACCTATTCATTTGACAGATATAACAAAAGAGGAGAAGATAGCAAGAACACAATCTAGTTGGTTTCCAAGGTCACTTCCAACTTAAAAATTCTATAATTCTACATTGATTCTCTGAGAAAAGATTGATTATCATACAGAGGGGTATTAGAAAGGCCTTATTTCATTCATATTACCAATACTGCAAAAATAAAGTCAAGAAAGAAAAAAATACAATACATATATCTAACTAAGTGGACTAAAGGCTTTTCAAAGGTTTCCAGGAATCACCAGTCATAATTTACAAAGATATGACAAGCAACAGAGTTGAGCTTAGGTGTTCTAGTATCAGTACTTTCCCCTTCCTTCATGATGGTTCCAGGGGGGTAGAATCAAAAGGAATTTATATTGGATCCATAGATAATGAACCACCAATGTAATCATCAATTTAATAATTTCCTCCCCC
>NC_058134.1:28405409-28441228 GCF_016433145.1 Gracilinanus agilis
TATATGTGTATATATATATATATATATAATCACTCAAAACATATTTCCATATTATTCCCCCAAATCATGTACTCAAATAAACAAGTGATAAATCATATGTTTTCACCTGCATTTCTATTCCAACATTTCTTTCTCTGGAAGTGAAAAGCATTCTTTTTCATAGGACCTAAGAATTATCCTGGATCATTATATTGCTGTTAGTAGCAAAGTCTAACACACTTGATCATTCCACAATATTTCAGTTACTGTGTACAATGTTCTCCTGGTTCTGCTTATTTCACTTTGCATCAGTTCACATAGGTCTTTCCAGTTCTTTCTGAAATCAGCCTGCTCATCATTCCTTATGGCACAATTATATTCCATCACCATCATCTACCACAATTTGTTCAGCCATTCCCCAATTGAGGGACATCCCTTCAGTTTCCAATTCTTTGCTACCAAAAAAAAAACACAGATGTAAATATTTTTGCACAAACAGTTCTCTTCTCATTTCTTTTTTTAAATCTCTTTGGGCTAGTGGTATTGCTGCATCAAAATGTATGCATTCTTTTAAAGCCCTTTGGGCATAATTCCACCATTTGAGGTTTTCTTGGCAAAGATACTGGAGTGGTTTGCCACACACTCCTGAAATATAGACCTACCATTTAGACATACTAACCAACATTCAACACAGCAGTGCCGACAATTTCTTAATAAATGATGTTTACACCATTTTATTTGATTAAGGATCTTTAAATATCCTAAGATAACTGTGAGAATCCTTTCTAAAGGGGCAATGAGATATGATGGAAAGAAGAACTAGAATCAGAAGATATAGGATCCTCTCTTTAGGACCCTCATTTACTACAAATAGAATGGTGTAACAGATAGTGCTTGACTCAACCAAGAATAACTGGATTTAAGTCTTGCTTTTGACCAGGGATTCTTAATCTAGAGGCTTTTAAAAATATTTTGATAACTGTATCTCAAAACTTGTCTCTTTTGGGGCAGCTAGAGAGCTCAGTGGATAGAGTACCAGGACTGGAGTCAGGAGGGCCTGTGTTCAAATGACAGCTCAGACATTTCCTAGTTATGTGACCCTAGGCAAGTCACTTAACTGTGTTTACTTAGCCTTTGCCCTTCTGTTTTAGAGTTGTCACTATGACATAAAATAAGGTTTTTGTTTTTTTTTTAAAAGTCACTTTTGCATTGTCTATGCATTTTATGAACTTAAAAAAAATCCTGAGGAGTCCATAGACTTCACCTTCTAAAGGGCTCTATGACACAAAAAAGGAGAAGATTCATTAGCTATTTGATCAGGATAAGTCATTTAGTCTCTCTGACCTCAAGTTTCCTGTAAGATGAGAATTAGAAGAGGCCCTAGATTACTGGATTGATCCATGAACAATGTAAATAAAGTGCTTTTTAAACCTAAAAGCATACTATAAATTTTATTTTTCATATTTATTATGCTATATCATTGTCATCATCATCATTATCAATTGAGAGAGCCAAGTCTAGTCTTCTAAAACAATAATGCTATGAAAGCATTAGAGATCTTGTATGCCAGTGGCATGTTCCAGGTTTGGCTTCTGGTTTTCAGATAAAGTAGCAAATACTGGCATCAAGTGCTCAGAGAAGACATTTTAGATCAATTTCACCTTGTCCCAAGCATTGACCAAAGCAGTGCCAGCTGTCCAAACTTCTCAAGGCTAGAAGAGAAATCACCAGTGGCACAAAAAGATTATTTTTTTTTCCTCTCCATGTAGTAACTATCTGGTCAGTTGAAAATAATGATCCTTCTGCCTTTCCTATGGAGAGAATTTTCAAATATTTCTACCTCCCCATCACCAAGTCAGTGAATACAGTGTGTATAGATCATTGCTCTTTACTTTTTTCCTGGGAAGAAAGAATTTTTTAATGTGTCTATTTACCTCCAAAATTTTGTGGACTAAAATCACTGAGTCTTGGTAATGAACTCTTCAAAGGGAACCCCAGTCTCAGATTCTTAGCTTTGAGGAAATTCCTTTTAGTTATGTACATGATGCCATCTCTCCTAATAATGATGATGATGACAATAATGGTAGAGCAGTAGGATTAGCATAGTTCAGTATGTTAAGCCTGACACTTATATATAGATAACTACTTATAGAGACTGTACAATAAAGAACAAGTGGGTCTAACATGAAGAATGAGTGAATCAGGTCAGAAAGCAAATAAACCAGTAGTGAGCTACCCAATAGCTATACCACATAGAGGTCTATAGTAGAAACATTACTCAGTAATCTTGCTTCCAAAAGACCTGTACTTAGGGATAATATAAATTTGATGTCAGGAACTCTTGCCTGATCATTGGAGCTCTCTGAGAGTGGAATGAGTTGGCTCAGAAAAGTGGGATTCCTTTTTTGGATGCCATTAAGCAGAGATCATATGACTACTGACTGGTTAAGCTCCAGAAGATATTCAAGCTAAGGTATTAATCAGATTAGATGGTCAGTGAGCACACCTAACCACTCCCACCCCAACTCTGAGAGGCTAAGATTCTGAGATGGTGACATGCCTAAGGTACATATTGAAGAGCAAAGGGACCTAGCCTGGCAGAATGAGAAATCTGGCCAAGAAAAATGACAGAGCTTTTAATCAGTGGCTACATTACATGAAAGCCTGTGGTAGAGTAGTTCAATTTGAGGAGAAGGCTGAGAACAAAGTACTTTTGTAAGATGGTTTACAAACATCTTACATCCTCAAAGTCTGTAAATATGAAACTCCTCTGTCCAAGGGGTGACAGATTCAAGAAATAGACTCACCATTAAATACAGCTTTATAGGCAGCATTGGGTAGCATTGTGGGAGAAGATTGTATATAACACTTTGTATTACAACTCCCTGATGTACTTAGCCCCAAACTCTGGAGGGATAGTATAATTTAAGCCCCTTCTTTTATTTTTTCCTCATTTACATTTCATTTTACATTTAGAAATAATGGCCTTCCATAGGGAAACAAAATGCATCAGCAAGAAGGACCACAGCTGTCCTGAGATGCTCTGGATAATAAATATTCAATTAACATACATTTATTAAATAGCTATTATGAGACAAGCACTGTCCTGGGTACTGAGGATATAAAGGCAAAAACTGGAGGCCCTGCCGGCAAGGGGTTTATAGTCTATGGAAGGTAAGGGGACAATATTAACAAAGAAAATAAAATTTAAAATAAATGCAAAATAATTTCAGGGATAGAACATTAATAACTGGAGAATAGGGATCACTCTAGTAGGAAGTGAGTTGAGCCTCAGAGGAAGCTAAGGATTCTAAAAGGTAAAGACAGGGAAGGAATGCATTATAGGCATAAGAGACTGCTTGCAGAGAAATGGAAGTCAAGGCAAGCCAAGCATTCATTAAGTGCCTACTATGTGCCAGGTACTATGTGAAATGCTGGGGATACAAAAAAAGAGCCAAAACCAGTTTCTTCCCTCAAGAAATTCATAGTCTAATGTGTAGACAAGATGAAAATAATTACACGATAAAGAATTTAGAATTGATGGCAGAGGAGAGACACTTGCCTGGGCAGCATCTGCTTTTAGTATTATCTCTGGATATCTCCAGGTTCAAGATTTCCTGAGTCTGGGAGTGTAGATACTGGACCTTCTAGAGAGAGATTTCCTAATTCATCTTGTTTCTTGTAGAAGGAAGATTATAACACCATCAGTACACAGAGCCCTACTGGACAACAAAGCCAATGAATTACTTTGAAAGTACCAGTCCAATAAGAAGGGGATTTAGCCAGCAAGCTACAGAGCACAATTACCTTTTGAAATGTCTAAACCACAGAATAATAGTTTGAGTTTGGGGGAAATTTGTAGGACTCTGTGCAAAAGAGAAACTCATCAGAATGACGTAGGTTGCCCCCATAGCACCCCCAAGGTCATTTCCCTTTAGGAGTACAGAGAACTGAAGGCCTATTTGGAAACTTTATTTTGCTGTATTTGTTCATGGATTCTTGTGAATCCTTAGCATCTCATGCAATATCTGGGAATGAAATAAAGTTTGTGTCATACCCAATAACTGTCAGTGCAGAATGAGAGGACTCTGTTATTCATATTTTGGGGAACTCCAGGGCTGAGATATAGCAAACCTTCCTTGATTCCTACAGATGGTGTCAATAAGACAAATTTGGAGGGAATGACTTTCTATGGCCAAAATTCCAGGTTGGAATTCAGTCCTTGGGAAGCCCTGGACCTGGTTTTAGGACCAACAAAACAATTTTATCAACAATATAGAGCCTTTTTCATGAAAGAAAATGGTTAAGAGAAAAAATACAGATACAAATCAAGGAATGGTCTGTGAATGGCAGCCTACTAATGTGAGCTGTCATTTTCCTGCTAAAGGACTTTAGGTCCTCCTCATCCAGTTGGATGTTGCTAAGCTGCCAACCTGTCAAGTTTTCCATCAAGTTTCATACACGCTAGATAGAGACCTAAGGATGTGTTGAAGCGTGAGAGCTTTTCCTTTATCTCCATTTCCAATCTCTATGTGTTCTCCGCTTGATCAACCATGGTATGCTGGGTATTGCAGGAAGCCAACCAACAGAAAACAGTTCTTTACAAAAGACCAGATCCTGATTTGAACACAAATATGACAACAACTGATACTCAGATTCAGAGAATTTCTGAGTCATATGGGACCTCATAGGGCACCTAGTCAAACCCATACCAAAACAAAAATGAACTCAAAAACATACCTGACAAGTGGTCATCTAGCCTTAGCCAAAAGATATCCAGTGATTGAAAACTCACTACCTCCTAAAGTTATGCATTACACTTTGGGAAAGTTCTCATTTTCAAGAATATTTTTCTTTATTTAAAAGCCTAAATTCATCTCTTAGCAACTTCCAGGCAATGCTCCAAGCTCTCTCCTAGGGGTCCAAGTAACTGGACTCCAACAAGATCACATAACTGAATCAATTGACTCCTCCCTTAAAAACCAGCACTCAAGAGGACTTTGTCACAGGATTCAGAAACAAAGATCTAAATGCTTTTCAGTCTTTTTTTTATGACGACTTAGCTCAGGGGGTCTGGTATGAAGTTACATGAGTTTATAAATGGAATGAAGTAGAAAGAAAAAGAAGTTTCATTCACTCATATGGTATTTAACAATCACACACTGGTCTTCATCTTGTAGAAGTGTCTTTAAATCCCTGATCGCTTACTTTCCCTTTAGTTGTTTCATTGACATTCTGTATTTACACAGATCATTGAGCTGGAACCAGACTTCAGCTGGTCCAGGCCTGTGACTTTGGGCAGGTAAAGTGTTATTAACTCCATTTAAAAGGTAGTACAATATGGAGAGACATTGGTGAGCCACCCAAGGTCACACTACTCATAAATGATAGAGTGGGTTATTAGTGCCTTAATCTCTTAGTTCCCATTGCTATGTTCTTTTATTCTACGAATACCTTTCATTTCTCCACATTTGCTCTTTAGAATTGTTTTGTTTGTTTTCATTACCATTATAGTTCTAGGGGCACTTACTCTCATACATAGACCATCAGAAAAACTATCCTGGGTTTCAGGGAGTCTGGGGGTCTTCATTGCTCCCCATACCATAGCTTTTGAGCCCCTTTTGACATGTTTACTTTTACCAGTCATCTGGAAGGCACACTAGTTTAAAACAAAAGACATTTAATTAAATACATCTGCACAAGAAGAAATGATATTATGAAGCATCAGAGGAGGAGGTTTTAGTAGAAAAATCATATTTTTAAATTCCCCCCAATCAGGTTAGAAAAAGGCCTCAGATGTCAGTGAATAGTATCTAGACAAGACCTCATCCTGCAGTAAACACTCAGGAAACATTTGCTATTTATTATTCTTTGCCCAAGGAAGTGTGTACTTCACATTTTTTCTAGTTATCCTTGTCATTTCAGTTGCTTTCAGCTTAGGCTTTCCTTACCTGATGGTAGTAACTACAGTTAAATCCCAAGAGCTTTATGGGGTATAATATGTGTAATTCTGTCTCTTCTGAGTTGTTTATGTCCTCCAAATAGTGAAGATGGCTAAAAACAAACACCTCTATCTCTGGAAGAGCCATTCTTAGGGGACAGTTTTGCTCACATCCCATGCCTTAATGACCTATCCCTTGTTCATTTTTTTTCCTTTTCTTGTTTAGAAAAATTTTCAAATTCTTTAAGAGAAAAATCAGGAATTACCAAAGTTCTAGCTCTTGGTTCTCTGGACTCTTCTAGATCCAGATCTTTGCAGCCTTCCCCTATGATTGGTGAGTCCTTTCACAGAACCTCCATTTGAGGAAGTGTCCATACCAGCCAGGTTAACTTTTAATCTAGCTCAGTTTCTGACTTTCTAGACTTTTCTACTTTGGAAAGCACTCTTCAGTTTCCTTTGATATCTGGTCTCCCTCCTCCACCCCATTAGAGTGGAAGCTCCTTTAGGGTAAGATTTATCTTTCTTTTTATTTGTATTTGTAATCTCATTACTTAGCACAGTTCCCAGAATATAGTAAAAGCTTGATAAATATTTTATCTAATCTAATAAAAATAAATAGAGCCCTTCCTGGAGAAACTAGTCAAGCCCAGGATCATCAGTAGGGACAAAGGAGAGGAATACAGTGGAAATGATGTGGAATTTTTATTCAGAACCCTTGAGTTCTAATCTTGATTCCTGAGTGATTTGAATTAATTCCCATGATTTCCCTGAGCTCAGTTTCCTCAACTATAAAATGAGAAGGAGAGACCACATGACCCCTTAGGAGTCTTTTAGCTCAAAGTCTGTGATCTAGATTCCTGGAGATGCTGTAGTTTATGTTAAGGACCAGGAAGATTGTGATTACTGAAAATATTTGTATATGCCAAGTGGCCTACAAGCATTAGTAGAATTCGTTCATCATCAATATGTCAACCCTGCCCAGTATCATTTTCTAAAGAGCTTTTAATAACTTCCCTTTGAAATACATTTTTGTGGTTTTCCAAAAATATGTCCATGATATTGGAGTAATCAAAAACTGGAAGGTAGTTGCAACCTCAGTGCCAAGGAAATCAATTATTTGTGCTTATTTTTTAAAAAATTCATCATTAGCTTTGCTTAAATCATCTACCAAAGGAGATTTTTTTCCTCTTGCCTTTTCTGGGTATGTCCCACAAGTCCAGCATTTTACTCCATGCTACCTCTCTAATAGATATAATTCTTTAAGGATGAAAATGCCCTTTCCACATGCAAAATGGAAAAGACTCATGTGCAAACTGAAAGCCTAACTTTAAGGGGCTTTTGGTAATACTTCACCCCATCATTTCTCTGCTGAAACATGGTGCTCACTGGTAAAGCCTTCTGAATTATAGAAGTCTATGGAAGCAGTATTCAACAAACATTTATTAAGTACCTACTATATACAAAGGAATTGTGCCTATGTGCTTGAACGCAGAGGTGAAAATAGCGAGTCATTGTTTTCAAATAGCCAACTGTCTACTATGCAGTTATAAGACCTATATGTAGATTAGTATTATATAATACAGAGCATGGGGATGATAAAGAGATATCCAGGCATAGGTGCCCTGAGAACATTGGAGAAAGAAAAGAATTGTAATAAAATAAAAAAAATCATAAATGTACATTTAAATTTCCAGTGTATCTTAAACACCATCTACTATCCAACCATCTTATTTAAGAGATAAGGAGGGGCAGCTGGGTAGCTCAGTGGATTGAGAGTCAGGCCTAGAAATGGGAGGTCCTAGGTTCAAATCTGGTCTCAGACACTTCCCAGCTGTGTGACCCTGGGCAAGTCACTTGACCCCCATCACCCACCCTTACCACTCTTCCACCAAGGAGCCAATACGCAGAAGTTAAGGGTTAAAAAAACAAACAAACAAAAAAGGAGATAAGGAATCAAAAATCAGAGAGGTGAATTACTTTTCCCACGATCACATGGGTCACCTAAGATGATTAATCCTCTTGACTACGACAAAGTAAAGATTTGAACCCAGATCTTCTTCAACAGATCCTTTTTCATAACAACCTTAAGCTAAAGGACCAAGGAAAGGTTTATAGGGGCTAAAGAATCCACATTGAACCTTAAATGATGATATAGAATTCCAAAAGCACAGATGAAGACAGGATGCAAGCTAGGTATAAAAGAAAGTCTGAATGAACGGATGAAACAATGAGTGCATGAATGAATAAATGAATGAGCGAATGAATACCAGAAACAGGTAAAGTCCAAGGAATAGTGAATGGTCACATTTATTTGAAATATACATTTCACGAAAGGGACTGGCATGAAATATAGATTTCAAGGTATCCTTGATCCATATATATATATATATATATTTAATCCATACCTTTTGTCTTAGAATCAACATATTCCAAGGTAGAAATACGGCAAGGATTAGGTAATTGGGATTAAGTGAGTTGCCCAACGTCACATAGCTGAAGTTTCTGAGGCCAGATTTAAACTTGGAATCCCATAACTGCAGACCTGACTCTACTCACTGAACCACCTAGCTGCCCCAGCCTAGGACCATATTGCAGGGAATCTGAAATGTTAGTTTAAGAGATTTATATTTTTTTTACTAGGGGAAAAAGGAAATGCTTGAGAGTTTTTGAAAGAGGAAATAACATAGTCAGGACCACAAAGTGGAAAAGTTACTTTGGTAATGATGTGAAAGGTGAACTGGCAAAAGGAGTAAAAATCCCATGTTGGGAGACCAAATGGGAGAGAAATGAAAGTCTGAATTGGAGTGATGGTAATGTAGGTAAGAAGGCATATTCAAGAGATGTAGAACAATAGATACTATTTTTTTCATACCCAAGATTCTTGTTCTTCTTGAAGGATATGGTGGGCAAAAAGTCCTTTGTAATTAGTTAGAAGTCCAGGTAGAGGAAAGGGGAATGACCTTCTAATTCTACTGCCAATACTCTATTTCAAATAATTAATTATGCCTTATGGAACTAAAACTGCCCATATACTGTAGCAGTTTTCAAATATTCATTGCTTTGCCAACCTCAGTATTGTGCCAACTGATGATGACAAGTGAGTTTGGCAAAATGAACAGAAACATGTAACTGGCAGCACAGTAAATCATCTTGCCTCCATTTTTGGGCAAGTATCCAGGGCTCACTAGGAAAAAATAGAGAAAAGATTCCATATCTTCAGCTTTGGACTTGGTAGAAATATCTTTCCTATAGTTTACAATAAGATGAGCATTTATGGGGTGCCTACTATGTGCCGGGCACTATGCTGGGTATGGGGAAAACAAAGGTGACAATGAAACTTTCCTTCAGGAAGCTTACATTCTATTGGGGGCAAGAGTATGCAATAGAAACATAAACAAAGAAATGGTGAAAGGCAATATGGCATAGCACAAATCAATTAGGCAAAAACATTTGTTAAGCACCTACTATGTGCCAAGCACCATGATTAAGTTTTGGAGATACAAAGAAATACAAAACCAACAAACAAAAACCAGGCCCTGTCCTGCCATCAACGAGCTTATGTTCTTTATTTTTTTTAAACACTTACCTTCCATCTTGGAGTCAATACTGTGTATTGGCTCCAAGGCAGAAGTGTGATAAGGGTAGGCAATGAGGGTCAAGTGACTTGCCCAGGGTCACACAGCTGGGAAGTATCTGAGGCCAGATTTGAACTTAGGACCTCCTGTCTCTAGGCCTGGCTCTCAATCCACTGAGCTACCCAGCTGCCCCCTAAGGAGCTTAAGTTCTAATGAGGTTGATGGCATGTAAATATATAAAGAACTCCATGATATAAATAGAACATATGGAAGGCAACCTGAGAAGGGAAGAGGAGAGCAAAAGGACTAGGTCAAGAAAGACATATGCTCAGACTCCACCTTGAGACTCACCAATTGTTACCCCCATTGGCAAACCACTTAAACTTCTTGAGCCTCAGTTTGTTCACCTGTACATGTAGGGACCTGAAGCTCCTTCCAACTCTAAAACTATGATTCTAAGATCCTCATCTATAAAATGGGTAATAATAATATATATTAGGTGACGAATTGATAGAACACTGGGCCTGGAATCAGGAAGACTCATCTTCATGAGTATAAATATAGCATTAGACTCTTACTAGCAGTGTGACCCTGGGAAAATAACTTAACCCTGCCTGCCTCTGTTTCCTCATCTGCAAAAATGAGCTGGATAAGGAAATGGCAAATGACTTCAGTATCTCTGCCAAGAAAACCAAAAACAATTACCTGCATTCCTGTTGTGATGATGAAATGAGATAATGTTTTATAAAGTGCTTTGAAAACCTTAATGAACTGTGTAATGTTAATTATTATTATGTTGCATAAATACAAGCTAGTTTGGAAAGAGGAGGGATCAATTACAACTGAGAGGATAGGGAAGTCTTCACAGAGAAGGTGGCAACTGAAATGAGCAATGAACAAAAATATAATTCTAAAAGGAAGGTGGTGAGAAGGAATGACAAGTTAAGCTACAGGAACATGGACAAAGTATGGAAACTGGAAATGGAATGATGTTTTTGGAAAAAAGCTCAAATGTGGAGTATGTAAGAAGGAACGAAGAATGAGGATAGAATATTAAATTAAACTAGAAAGGTGGGTTGCAATGGGATTATGGAAGACTTTAATAGCTAATGTCATGAGTATAAGTTTTATCCTAGAAGAGATCCCATCTCACCAAGTACACTTCAGGAGGTCAGTGAGAGCTACTGATGATCAATGTGAGTTCTATCATCAGTTCTATCATCAACCTTTCACAGGCTACAGAGTTATATAGGACCTCAACAACCATCTAGTCTAATCTATGTCTGAATGAAAATTCTCTCTATATTATACCCCATAAGAGGGTATCTGACTTTTGCCTGATGACTTTCAGAGGGTAGAGACCATGAGATTGCTCATATAGATTAGTGATCTTATTGTTTGAGGAATTTCCTCCAATGATGTCTATTATTACCATTCTGCCTTGAAACAATGATGACAATGAAGTGGATGACACTAACATATAGTTCTTTAAGATTTGGAAAGATACTTAACATATATGATATCATTTGATAGAACTGACTTGGTTTTGTAGGCACAGGATTTGGGAGCCCAGAGTTACCTTCACACTATGAATTAGTAGACAGGATGCTCATGAAAAATTAGCATTTACAGGACCATCTGTAATCCTTGAATGCTGCTATTTATTAATGTAATATAATAATTATTATATGACCATCATATGTTAATATATAATCATCTAATATATAAATCAATATATTATTTTGTTATCATTATAATTGTTTATTAATATAATATTATGCAGCATATTATTTAAATAGTCTATTAATATATTATTATTATTACATATAATAACAGCTCCTAACCATGCTAATTACCATTGTGGATCTCTTTGTAATTTTTGTTTTTCAGTTGCTTCATCATGTCCATTCCTTTGTGATCCCATTTGGTGTTTACTTGGCAAAGATACTGAAGTGGTTTCTCATTTATTTCTGTAACTCATTTTTCAAATGAGAAAACTGAGGCAAGCATGGTTAAGTGACTTGCCCAGGTCACAGATTTAGTAAATGTATGAGGCTGCATTTGAAGTCAGGAAGATGAGTTTTTCTGATTCTAGAGCAGATGCTCTATCCACTGCACCAGCTGCCTCCTTTGCAAAATATCCTAGAAATCAATCAGCATTAATTGAGCCCTACTCTATACCAGATATCATACTAGGTGCTAAAATGGTATGAATAGCAAGAATGAAAGAATCCCTGCTATCAATGAGCTTACCTGCCCAAGTGACCCACAAAGTCCCATATTTCCCCAAACAACAAATAAGAAATAGGATGAGGGAAAAAAATTGACAAAATTGACAGACAGAGCTCTAAGGAAGATTGTCCAGGGTAAAAGTCCAGACTTCCAAAGAACTTAATAAAGTCTAGATTGGAATGGAAAGAGAGGGTAGGGAAGAGAAAGCATGATTTATACAGGAAAAGAAAAAACAAGATAGAGTCAGTGGGTGGGGCCTGTCTGGAAACCAATGAACACTGTTTATTCCCTTGTCTGCAGAATCAAGGGAAAACCATTGAGACCAAGCCCCCTTGTTTTTGCATCCATGCCTATAATTATCTTCTGGCTGCTCCTAATTTTAATATCACAGCAGAACATGCCAGAAAAGGAATTATACTTCCAAAACCAGTTCCTAATTAAGAGAAAGGAACACATGGATACAAGGACATGACTGGTTGGTATTCTTTAAGTCTCTCTCATGTAGATATGGCACGTGAGCCGATCTCTTAGGAGCCACCAATGAATAAACCTTGGTTTGTGGCCACAGAAGTGAAAAGATGATAAACATGCATTAACAGAGCAGGAATAGGCATCATTGGTTTAAAATGCATACTGTAAGTGATTCCAGAGCCACTAAAAGGCAGTTATTAAACCAGCATGAAAGACTGTGGGCCAATTTTATCAGAGTAATTAAAAGATCTCATTAAGTTTATGGCTCCTTGGACCATTGCAAGCATCTCAAAAATGGAGGGGGGATTGCTAATTGAGGCATCTGAATAGTGGACAGGGTGACATCCTGAGTTCAGCAGGAACAGCGACTCAGTATGGGAGTCTCTTTATATATGGTGACATGAGAGAGTCTCTGGTTTTGGAGCCACAGGTTAAATCAACCAATATTTATTAAATGGGTAGGTAGCTTAGTGGACAGAGTTCAAGGTGTGGAGTCAGGAAGACTTGTTCAGCTTCAAAATACTTACTGCCTATGTGACCCTGGGAAAGTCACTTAACCCTTTAGTCTCAGTTTTCTCATCTATAAAATGAGCAGGAGAAGGAAATGGCAAACCCCTCCAGTATCTTTGCCAAGAAAATTTCAGATGGGGTCACAGAGAGTCAGATACAATTGAAAATACCCGAACAGCCAAAATAAATGTGCTAGGCCCTGATAAGCAAAGGGTAGACAAAGAAATGCAAAAACAATTTCTGCCTTCAATCAACTCACGATCTAAGCATAGTCTAAATCACAAGGCTTGAACTGAAGCCCTGGTTTTGCTTTTGACACCTGTATGACCTTGGGTAAGTTATTTCACACTTCAAGGTGGGGTTTCCTCATCTGTAAAACAAGGTAGCTGGGTTAGATACCTTCTAAGTTGCTCTCCATTTCTCCATCTAGGACCTTTCCTAAAGGGTTATAACACTGAAATGAAGTTCCTGGTATCTAAGTTACCTGTTTTTCTTTCTCCTCCCTATTTTTTCCCCAGTAGTAGTGAGGATGGTGGAGCGTGGCAGATGTGTTCTATTATGAGCAATAGGGACTTGCGAAATATTCCATCTTGGTTTTAGACATCATCTGACAGCTGGACGAGTCATCATTACTTTGACTAGTTGCTCCTGCCTGAGTATTTCATAAGTCATGTCAATATGCAGGAGATAAGCTCTTACCATCCTAAGGGCACTTACCTGGAGTCCAAGATCCTGTGGAAATTTCCAGGAGAGGCTTTCACCTTGACTTTGTGGAATCCCACCTTCCTTTTCTAAGACATCAATCAATGTCTGGCATTTCTAATTCCCAACCCTTATTCCATAGAGGGGGAAGTCATGACTTAGTTCCCAAAACTATGAATATTTGCCAGGAACAGTACTTATACATAGGATTTTAGAAATGGAAGGGACCTTACAGCCCATCTAATCCAACATTGTTTTGTTTTTTCCTAAACCCTTACCTTCTGTCTTGGAGTCAGTACTGTGTATTGGCTCCAAGGCAAAAGAGTGGTAGGGGCTAGGCAATGGGGGTTAAGTGACTTGCCCAGGGTCACAGAGCTAGGAAGTGTCTGAGGCCAGATTTGAACCTAGGACCTCCCATCTCTAGGCCTGCCTCTCAATCCACTGAGCTACCCAGCTGCCCCCGAATCCTCTTTTTTAAAGGAAAATTAAACTGAGGGAAAAAGAGATATAGAACTTACCAAAGTTATACAGGTACCAAGTACAGAGGCAGGATTTAAATATAGGTCTTCTGACTCCAAATACAGTATTCTTTCTGCTATACTAAACTATGCTAGTAGCATCTATAGCACAGATATAAAACATATGGTCCTCCATATTCCTGAGTGTGGCAGGAAGCAGATTAAAATATAATTGGAAAATATTTAACAAAATAAATAAAAATACAATAAAGTGTTCTTCTTGTTTGGTCATTTTTGGTCAAGTCAGGGTCTTCATGTTTCTATTTGGGGTTTTCTTGGCCAGTTTATTGGACTGACTTTCCATTTCCTTCTCCAGCTCATTTTACAGATGAGAAAATAGAGGCAAACAGGATTAAAGTGGCATGTCCAGGATCACATAATTAATGTGTCTGAGACAAAACTTGAATTCAGGTCTTCCTGACTCCAGGCTTGGTGTTCTATCCACTGCAAAATCTAGGGGCCCTATAAAACATAGATAATGCCAATTTGTGCTTTTCTAAGTCAATATCCAGCATAGGGAACCTTGCATATGGTTAAGAGGCACTATTTTCATTTGAGTTTGACATCACTGGTCTATAACACCCTAGAATACTGAAAGGCACATAGGAAATGTTTGATAGGGAATATAGAAGATAGATAGATAGATAGAGAGAGAGAGAGAGAGAGAGAGAGAGAGAGAGAGAGAGAGAGATGGATGGATAGAGAAATGTGTATCTGTGAATATATACATTTTGTGTGTAGAGATATAGGTATGTGTGTATATATGCGTGTATGTGTGTGTATATGTCTTGCCTTTGTGATCCTGGGCTCACCAATTAACATTTCAATCCCCTGGGAAACTTTCTAAGAATAAGTGGCAGAAAAGTGGCCAATTTTCCCTGGTAGAGGGAGTTTCTTCACTGGGAATTCCCAATACCAAGTAATCATAGGTCTGGCCAGGTGTATTGGCTACATTTATAATCCTGACTACAGGGGAAACAGAGGCTGGTTGGAGGATCCTTTGAGATCAAGAGTTCTGAGCATTACTGAAAAATTTTGGAAGCAATCTGGCAGACCTCTGAGAGTGGGAGACACCAAGTTGTCTAAGCTGGGGTGACCTGACCCAAATTAACAACAGAAAAGTTCAAAATTCCAATGCTCATTAGAAGTAGGATCAGACTGTGAGTAGCCCCTGCACACCCAGTCTAGGTGAAATAAAGAGACCTAAACTTGAGGAGGGAAAAGATTTTAGGTCTCGCTAAAAAGCACATCTATGTGTATTTATACACATACATATATATACATTGCATATAATGGATATATGTGTGCACATATATAAACAAACATAAAAATTCAGGTGATATAAGTATATAATCAATCAATAAATCACCATTTATCAAGAGCCTAATATATGCTAGGCACTGTGCTTAAGTGCTAGGGATGCAAAGCGGGGCAAATGATAGTTCCTGCCTGCAAGGAATTCACAATCTAATGAGGAAGACAAATAGATAAGTTGAAATAAATAAAGAAAAGGCCAGAGAATGGCTTCCTATAGAAGGTGGATTTGTATTGGGACTTGATGCCAGGGAGATCAGTAGTCAGAAGAGAGGAGGGAAAGAATTCTAGGCATGGAGGGCACCTAGAGAAAATGTCTAGTGCCCAGAGATGGAGCATCTTGATTATTGAATAGCTAGGATGCCAGTCTCACTATATTGAAATGTGCATAGTGGGGAATAACATGCCAAAAGCCTGGAAAGGTAGAAGGGGGCTGGTTATAAAGGACTTTTTATGTGTTTGTTCTTGGAGGCAATGGAGAATCTCTGGGGTTTATGAGTGAGGTGGAAGGGGGTGATATGATCAGATCCGTGATTTAAGAAAATCACTTGAGTGGCTAAATGAAAGATTTATTGGAGCAGGGAGAGACTTGAGCAAAGCAGACCCACTAGATGCTACTGCAATAGTTAATGGTGAGGTGATGGGGGCCTGGATCAAGGAGTGGCAGTGTCAGAGGAGAGAAGATGTTGCAGAAATTAAATCAATGGACTTTGGCAATGGCTGGGATATTGGCAGCATCAGAGACTAAGGAGTCAAGGATGACTCCCAGGTTTCAAGCATGAGGGACTAGAAGGATGTTGTCACTTTCTTCAATAATATGGAAGGTTGGGGGTGGGGAGGGTTTTGGTGGGAAAATAATAAGTTCCATTTTGGACATGTTGAGTTTAAGATGTCTACTAGACATTCAGTTTGAAGTGTTTGAAAGTGGTTGCTGATGCAAGATTAAAGGTCAGTAGAGAGATTAGGGCAGAAAAGATAAGATTTAAGAACCATCATCACAGAGATGGTAATTAAATCAAATGATAAGTAAGAAAAGAATGCAGCAAATAGAGCCCTTGGGTCATTTATGGTTAGGGGAATGATCTGGATAAGGATCCAGCAAAGGAGAAAGAAAAGATGTGGTCAGAGACATAGGAGGAGAACCAAAGGAGAAGGATGACCTGAAAATCTAGAGAGAAGAGATGCCTGTGAGTGGTATAATGTAGAAGGCCTATCCTTGGTGTCATAAAGACCCGAGTTTAAGTCCTACCTCTGACGCATACATGTGTGATCCTCCACAAGTCACTTAACCTTGTGTTGCCCCAAAGTAACTCTCTAAGACTCTGAGTTGCAGAGGAAATTACCATTCTGCATGGGTAGATGCACGAACAAAGAGTTTCCTCCCACTAGTTCAATCACAGGTTTATAGTTAGAAAAAAAATTATAACACAGAAGAGTTTTTAGTGAGAGGACTAAAACATGCTGTACCTTGGTTCAAATTTCCATTTGGTGGTATCCTAGGGAAGACTATAGTCTTTCCATGTAATAACAATTCTCTTGAAGCTGTGTAGATCACTTTACCTTTGTTATCTCATTTAAGCCTTCCAATAATATTATCGGGTGAGTAGTACAAGAGTTATCACCTTCATTTTACAGAGGAAGAACCCGAGTCTGAGGTACTAAGCATGACTGTTCACACAGCCAGGGAATATCTAAGAAGGGATCATACCAAGGTTTCCCTACTCCATGTCTCTACTATGCTGTTTGACCAGGGCCATTTTCATAGTTTAGTTAGCTAAGACAATGAAAATAGAGAAAAATAGTTCCCAAAAGTCAAGAAGAGCTATTCAATCATGGGTGCTCCCTGGAGACATGTTAAGTATTACCACACACTATCTGGTTATTGTTTTATTGTCCAATCATTTTGGTTGTGTCTGACTCTTCATGCTTCCATTTGGGGTTTTATTGGCAAAGATACTAGAGTGATTTGTCATTTCTTTCTCCAGTTCATTTTACAGATAAGGAAATTGAGGCAAATGAGGTTAAGTGACTTGATCAGGGTCACAGAGTTAATGTGTGAAACCAGATTTGAACTCATAATAATGAGACTTATTGACTCCAGCCCTGGAGTCCTACCTGCTGCATCACCTAGTTGCCCCAATGGTAATTAGTAAGTGCTTTCTAAGTATTTATTTACCTGACTGTGCTAATAACCACAGCAAGGGAAGTCTAATTTATTTCTGCCCCAAGATCTGTGTCCTTGAAAATTTTTCTTCTCTATTGAGCAAATCATAAAAAAATCATAAAAAAGACTGAGAAAGTTTCCTTTTTAATGTACATATCACACAAAGCCTTGCTTTGAAACCATTTCAGTACAAATTGGACAATTTGCTACTTCACGTATTAATTCCACTTCGATGTAAATTACTTTTTTCTCTTCCAAACAATCAAACTGAAAAACAAGCCCTCATCCATGTGGGGATGGGCATTTTCCTCCTTGCCAGAAGGATAAGTAAAAATCACAGAGAATTGTGGTCAAATCCCTTTGATGTACTTGATGGAGATTGCAGGTTGGAGAGGAGAGAGATCCAATCCTAAAAAGAAATGGAGACACCATACCCCTTGGGACCCATTAAGAAATGATTCTTCCCAGAATCATAGGACCAACTAATCATTCTGCTTTCTCCCAGGACTGAATCGGAACTCTTCACATCATACCAGAGGATCAGGGTTTTCTAACTGGAAGAGTCATCTTATCTAAGGAAGACCTTTATCTTAAAGGGGAGGAAATCATTAGAGAGGGTGACTGAGTTTGGCCAAAGTCACCCAGATGCTAAAGAATGGATAGCCCAGGTATAAACCCAAGTTCAGCAGCTGACTCCAGAGACTGCCCTCTTTTTACTGCATCAAGTATCTTTCGCAAGACAATTCCTGAGAAGTAGAAATGCATTTTCATGTTCATTATCTTTGGCTGCAGATTTCCTTGGAGGAAATTTGCCATTCTGATAAATTAGCCAATATGTAGCCAATCTCCTCCCAACCTTTGCAAATGTCAATTGGGATGAGGGGTATAAAAACAAACTGCATTCCATAACAAGGCAGAGTGAGGCACGGGCTCTCTTTCATCCTGAAGGACTATATGTTTGAATTATGCATCTGAATTGGGGCTGCCAGTTTCACCACCAGGCAAAGAACAATCCTTTTTAGACAGGATCTCACAGAACCTGACATCAGCAAAATTCAACTTGCAAACAGCAACAGTTTTAAGAGCAGGCTCCTGATGAATCCAGGAAATATTGTTTCATTTGATATCCACAAAGAGATCTTCTCCAGGGTCGCAGGCATGGATATATACTTCAACAAATACTCATATATGCAATGCCATTTGGGGACATTAGGGCAGTCTGAAAGGGGAATGCCTAGGTTTCAAATGCTTTAAAAGAATGCACTCTAAGTCACACCGCTCTGGTGCCACATTAACCATCACTACTATCCTAAAAAGTAAAATCAAATAAATCCCATGACCACTCTGGAACTAGGACAGGGCAAATTGGGCTCTGTACTGTGGCACTGAAACTTAGAAGAAGCCAATTTTAACACACACATTCTTTCAGGAACTAGAGACTATTATGGTAACTAACTATCTGCTCAATTTAGATTTATTAATTTTTTGTGTTCATCAATACTTTAAAGTCCAGTTTAAAGATATTTTGTGCTGCTTACATCATGGCGAGGGCACCATCTGCCTTAACTACTAGATAAAACTAGCATTTACTGCTCTGCGTATTCTATGCCCTATTGAATCTAATCTAATATTCTAATGCTAAAATTAAAGGCACCATAGCAGAATGGGTAGAAAGTTACCTTCAGACTCAGAATAACCTGGGTTCAGGTTCTGTTACTGAATGTATTGGCTGTCTGATACTTCCATGCTTCAATGACTCAGATTATCAATGCTGATGCTCTTCAGTTGTTTTAGATATATCTGACTCTTCATGACTCCACTTGGAGTTTTCTTGACAGAGATATTGGAGTAGTTTGCCATTTCCTTCTTCAGCTCATTTTACAGATGAGGAAACTGAGGCCAACAAAGTGATTTTCCCAGGATCATACAGCTAAGATACTGGAATGGTCTGCCATTTCCTTCTAAAGATCATTTTATAGATGAGGAAACTGGAGCAAACAGGGTTAAGTGATTTGCCCAAGGTCACACAGCTAAGATACTGGAATGGTTTGTTGTTTCCTTTTCCATCTCATTTTACAGATGAGGAAACTGAGGAAAACAAGGTTAAGTGACTTGCCCAGGGTCACACAGCTAAGATTCTAAGGACAGATTTGAATTCAGGAGGATGTGTCTTCCTGACTCCATCTAGCAACCAAATTATAAATAGGTGCCTAATAGGCATTGGTAGAGGAGTTCTTCAATGTGGGAACTCTTGCCACCATTGAAACAAAAGGTGAGGACAAAAATGCCCAATTTGAAGATCTTAAAGACCAGCTAAAAGATAGGGCATTCAAAGGGCAAAGGGCATATTTCACTTGAGATTTTGCTCTGAGAATCACTATTTTAGGAGAGCTTGGAATGCCATCATTTGTAACTTCTAATATAACTTCCTACTTGTCAAAAACTTTTGAATACTGCCATGGACTGCTGAACCACTGGGAAATGGTGGCCCCATTTTTTTTTCCTTAAGGCAGATGACCAAGCACTTTGTAAAACCACCAGCGTGTAATAAACAGCCTGCCTTGTCCAAGGTTATTTATCATCACCACCACTGAGAGGACAGGAGTCTTCTCCTTGACAAGAGTGAGAAGTGCTCCATCACGGGGGGATCGTGCCATCCTTTAAGAAGTATTGACCTGTTCAGTCACAGTCAGACATCTCCCTCTCTTTTCTTACCCACAATCCCTA
The DNA here is from genome assembly GCF_016433145.1 of Gracilinanus agilis. Lineage (NCBI taxonomy): Eukaryota > Metazoa > Chordata > Mammalia > Didelphimorphia > Didelphidae > Gracilinanus > Gracilinanus agilis. Next base: position 28,425,543 of record NC_058134.1, read on the forward strand.
CTGTGTTTGTTGATGATGTGGCAGTGGGAGATAAGGAGACAGGCTTCTCTAGCAGTCAGCAAAAGGCTAGGCCATGACATCCTCATAGAAAGCTTATAAAGGATTTTTCTTTATATTTAAAAAAAAGGTAGGGGAGAGGGGGAAATAATGATGTGATGAGATAGTTTCACTGACAATCCAGGGCCTTTCAAGAAATGTTAAAACTATTCAGCAAAAGTCCAGCTGGGCACATGTGTAAGTGGTTAGGAGTCCGAGGCTATAGTCTGTCCTCTAAATGTCTTTGACCCCCACACTCAAGCCATAGGGTCTCCCTGGGGGAGGGGGTCTCCTGGACCTTGAGTGACAATAAGATTTAGAAACCCATATTTTCCTGAGTCCAAAAGGGTCCCACCAATTTCCCAGGGGAAGGTCACTTCTTTTCCTTCCATTTCTCTCTTTTCCTGTCCCTTCACTGCTTGAGATTCTAATGGAAGGGATTCTCAATTGGACTTGACCCCTTGATAAGCCTCTTTTTGGCCCCTAAGTTGATTTGCATGAATCAGCAGTTGAGACATTGGAACCCAACCAATCTGCTTGTGAATCAGCCTCAGTTCAGAATGGATGGCCAAGAAAGCTGTTGGACAAATGGACCTGCTCAAAGCCAGTCTCTTTGCATTTTATAACTGACTCTTAATTCTAACACAGTAGTGAATGGGTCTCCACAAAGAGTTTCTGGACACTAGGTCTGAGGGTTATAGCATTCCAAAGTGTCACCACTGCAGTGAGTTATAAGAAGCAGCATGATATGAAGGAAAGACCACTGGCCTGGGACACAGAAGGATGCTGGGTACAGAAAGCAATTCTGACCATGGACACTTCCTAGCTGGGTGACCTTGGGAAACTCACAGCCGCTTTGAGCCTCATTTTTTATAAAATGGAGATAATAATATTTGTACTCCCTGCTTGACAATGTTGTGAGAAAAGACCTTTGGAAATGTGGAAGCATTATCAATATGTGATTTTGTTTATTATTTTGTCTCCACACATACTAGATTGAGTGGATAAATTAAAAAAAACATTTATTAAGTGCTTTCTATTTGCCAAGTGTTATGCAAAGTGTTGAGGATACAAGTGGAACACTAAGACATTCCCAATTCTCTAGGAGCTCATATTCTAATAGGGCAGACCACACCAACAGAAGGTCTCAGCTTCAAATGAGATGGAAAAGTGCCACAGTTGTTAGGGGAGAGCAGCAAAGTAGATGATGATGTTTTCTCTTTAATGTCATTTCTACTGATAAAACCCTACCAGTTTCTGATATTGAACCAATTCACAATGACAAGGACTTGGTGGTAAAAATTTTCTTTGATAACACAGCCAAAGTGTAAATGACAAGAATAATTCCTATTTCAAAGGATCACCTTTCGTCTCATCACAAAAATATTTTCATAGAGAAATTCTCCAGAGTTGGCTGTTTTTGCTGAGCTACCTTGATTCTTCTTTCTTTTTTCAAAAAATTCTTTGTTATAGGATAGCTTTATGGGTAGGACATATGGCAGGGGATATATTCTGAAAGGAAGTTGGTATAAATACAAAATATAATAATAAAAATTTTGGGGATTAAAAAAGAATAAGGTAAATAACCTTTCATTTTCTCAACAATCTACTATTTTTCTTTCTCATTGCTGAGCCTGTCCCTCATTCTATGATCCCTCTCTCACCCTAATTTCTCCTCTATCCAAAACTTTCTTAAAGTGAAACAAAATATAGCAACAACTAAAATTCAAAGAAAAGAAAAAGTAAAAAATTATTCTTTTGTTTTGAGAAGTAATGTGATCTCTAAAGGCAGTGTGATATGGTTGATGAAGCTCTGGATTTGAAGTCACAAAGATTGAGGAGGCCACTATTTCACACTCGGGGGCAGCTAGGTAACACAATCTGGATATAGCACCAATTCCTGGAGTCAAGAAGCCTAGCTTCAGCTATCTTGGGCAAGTCACTTAACTCTGATGGTCTCATCTAGAAAATGTTTCCTCATATGTAAAATGAGCTGGAGAAGGAAAACCACTTCAGTATCTCTGAATGACTGAACAATAGCAGCAATTTCACATTCATTCTTATTGAGCTTACAGAACACTCAAATCCTCAGCTCTTTTTTTTTTTTCAGATAAATTGTTGTTATATCTCTACCTTCTTGGAACTATGACATTGACTTTTTGAATTCATGTGTAACACTTTATATTTATCTCCATTAAATTTATTCTCCCTTCTTTCTTTTTTCCACTTGTCTCATCTCCTTAAATGGAAAAAAAGGTTTCCATTTGAACTCGGTTTCCCTTTGAATTGAACATCTTCTTGGAAGAAAAAAAAATTATGCGGCTGTTTTTTCCAAATGGAATAGCAAATCACCAGAGACTTTAAACAATATCATTGTATTAAGTGGACCAAATGTCCTATCCTGCTGAAACATTTTTGAATCCTGACCTTTGTAATTTTTTTTTCCTTCTTCCTCTCAGCTTTATTTTATTTGCAAATTTGATACATGTCATAAATCCCTTTATCCAAGTCATTATTAAAAATATCAAATAATGTGAGGTCAAGTACAGGTCTCTACTGTACTCCACTGGAGACCTCCTTCTGAGATGATGGCAAACTCTTATTGACTATCTTTGGTGCCCATCCCACAATAAAGACATGACATCAGAGGTTTTGCCAAAATCTCTCAATAATGTAACCTTATACTGCCCACTTAACAACCCTGTCTAAAGAGAAAATGACATTAGTTGGACTAAACTGTTCTTGGTGAAGCCATGCTGGTTGTTGGTGATCATTACTTCCATTCCTAGATTCAATGGTCTCGTATACACTAAAAGCTTCATTATTTTAAACACCAGAAATCTCTATTGATCAGCATTTCTACAAATCTATACCAGAGAGATTGCTATGGTAATAACAAGTACCTCAAAGCATTTTTGGATCCTGAATCACCCATGAATGATGCATGGATGCTCAGTACAATTTTGATGTTAGTTGCATCTCTTTATTCTAGGCTTGTTCTTTGAAAATTAGTAGTCCATACATGGCCCATGCAGTAACTTCTAGGTGAGCAGAATTCTCATTTCTAGCTAACCAGAATATCATTTTCCCTGACCAGACTGACTAGAAAAAAAAAGTTTATTGTATCTAGACACAACCCTACATACATAATGCCCTTCATATAAGGACTAAAAGATTAAGACAGTCTGAGTCAACATTTGACTTTCTTTAAATGTTTCTGAAAGTTCAACTTTCAGATGTGTCAATAACCAATCTGCTTGTGATTCTCATTCGTATGACCTCCAACTATTGGGTGACTTGAGGGAATATCTGGGAAAAGCAGATGGAGTTTCACTTCACGGATCATGCTGACGTGCAGAGAGAGTATCCAACTTATTTTTCTCAAAGTCAATCTACTTTTCTTTTCTCCCTATGTACCAACATAGTCTTCCCTGTAAGGTTAAATTACTTGTTTTCTCAAAAAAAATAAAAAACCAAACCCAAGAGGGGTAAGGGTTGTCGAGCTGCCTGTCCAATCCTTTTCAATTTTGCATCTGCAAAGATTCAAGGAACCAGCAAAAGAAAGAAAGCACTCAATTTCAGGTTTTCATTGTCTCTCTCCTCCCTTGAGAGGGACAAATTTCAATCACGTTTTTTCTTCTGACAGCCTGAATTTCTGTTCATGATATGACTGCAAATGGTGTCTTTATTAGTCTGTCCTATGGTCACTTTTTGGAAAGCTTTGACTCAAAATCCTATTTTTGAAGTTTATGCTAGGTATCTGGCAGGAGCCACCTGTCTGTTGTGGTATGAGAAGAGGCCATCTCTTTCCCTAAGGGATTATTTCAGAGCATTAATAGAAATAAATTAACCTTTAGTTCAGTAATTCCCAAAGTGGGCACTACCACCCCCTGGTGGGTGCTGCAGTGATCCAGGGGAGTGGTTATGGCCACAGGTACATTTATCTTTCCTATTAATTGCTATTAAAATTTAAAAAAAATTAATTTCCAGGGGGCTAAGTAATATTTTTTCTGGAAGGGGAGAGATAGGCCAAAAAAGTTTGGGAACCACTGCTTTAGTTCTTTTTAAATTGGTGGGGCATGAAAGTTACCACCACAGTTGAGGAATGGAAAAGCTCTTTTTTTCCCTACAACATTGCAGCTTATTTCCAACTCAGATAATCCTAGGATTTTATGATCACATTGGAATTGGGGGATAAAGATAAAATGAACATTATTATGAGAAAAAAGAGGGCCCAGATATGAGATTTGGAGGAAATCAACAATGAGTATGAGTATAATCTGGATAAAGATCCAACAAGAGATATTGAGAAGAATCCATCATTATAGGTAGGAGTACCAGAAGAGAACAGTGTCATAAAGAAAAGAGAGTACCCCCATAAGGGTGAGTAACAGTGTCATAAAGAACTCAAGAATGAGATCTGAGAAAGAGCCATTAGATAAGGCAACTAAGTGGCAACTTTGAAGAGAGAATTTTTGGTCTAGTGATGATGTGGGAAATCATATTGAAGAAGGTTTAGAAGCAAATTAGGGAAGAATAAATAAAGACATCTAGTATAGACAGCTTTTTAAAGGAAATTAACCAAGAAAAGGGGAGATGATAGCTAGTAGGGATGGTTGGATTAAAAGGGAGGTTTTTGTTATTTTTTTTATTAAGGATAGGTGGCACATAGGTATATTTATAGGCAACAGAGTCAGAGAGAAAGCAAAGAATTAATGGTAGGAATGATAGTGAGAGCAATCTGATGGAGAATATGATAAGGGGTGGAATAAAAATGTACAGGGCCTGTACTTGGAAAAGAGAAAAATCAATTCTTCAGTTCTTAATAGGGATGAAGAAGAGTCGAAGAAGATGTCTGAGTGATTAAAGATGAAGGAGGGAAAAATTAAACTCTGAGCAAATGTCTTCAATTTATTTGTTACAAAATGAAGCAAGATTCTCAGCTGAAAAGACAGGATGAAAATATTTGGAAAAGTTATTATTTGGTTTGAAATATTCAATTAATTTGGGGGGGTATAAAAAGTTTGCCTTGCTATATTGAGTACCCACTTGTGATTATGGAACATACATTTTGTAGCAGACCTAATCAAGGCTATCACCAGCTTTATTCAGCAGCATATGTATGATAATGGAAGAGGCAAATGATGGGAGTAATCCCTGATTGGTGTTTGGCAAAGTGTGTTGAATAATAAGCCAAAAAGCTGTGACATTCAAATACAGAAGATGGTGTAGAGTCAAAATTGTTGACCAAGGGGTTGAGATCAGGAAGGGAAGAATATGTAGCTAGAGAATGGGGTAGTAGCCTGTGAAAGAAGTAGGAAAACAGAGGATATAGAAAGAATAAATAAGAACTAGGCATCATTATGCATGAAGATGAAAATGGAATTCTTCAGAGTGAAGGCACCAATAAGGAGTACACCTGTGAGTACTTGAGGAGGAATAGAGGATCAAGTGATTAGAACCAAGTTGATTGAAGAACTTGAAAGTTAGTGTACTTGAGGAAGCATTGATATAGATGTCAAAGTCCCCTTGTATGTGGGCAGGAGTTCAGGGAGAAAAAAGACTATGAGTTGGGCACTGAAGTCAATTATGAAGGATGTCCTGGACATAAAGAACAAAACTCTGGATCATTATTGACTGATAAATTGGAACTTCAAAGGAGGGTAAATACTTGAATGACCGTGGTAGAGAGAGAATCTAGAAGGGCCACTAAGGAAAAAGGAGAATTCTGGTTCTCCTACTATGATGATGAGTGGTGAATGGAAGAAGTTGAGTGAAAGTACAATCAGTCCTGGAAATGGTGACTAAGGATGCTGAATTGTTAGGAGGGAGTCAGCGGTGTTGGTGGGGAGAGAGCTCTGTGAGTGACAGAAGTTTCTAAGGAGGTAGGAAAAGGTTTAGAATGAATCAAGTTTATTAATTATGGACCAGGCAGTATGCAAGGAGATGTGATATGGAACAGGGCAGGCTAGTTTTGATACTGATGGATATAAAGATGTGGGCAGTTGGGAATGAGTAACAAGGTTTGCATATTGATAGCTGGAAGTTCAGAATCATTAAGGAAGAGAGAATATGAGGGGCTGGAGCATACTAAACATTGAGGAATAAGTCTAGACAGTATGTCAGTGGTTGGAGAGAAGTCTATTGAGGAAGGTTATCCAAAGTTTTCCCTTAATGTCCAGACTAGACTCCTGCTAGGTGATGCTAATGTATCCTTTGAGACTCTAGGAGGCCACCCTCAAAGCAGGCAGGAGTTTTTAGAGACATGAAAGTATGGCCTACGTGGGGAAGAGGGAACCAGTTTAGTAAGTCTGAGGTAGCAGGGTGAGATGGATAGTCTGAATAAGTTGGGGTAGAGGGGCTGATCCAGTAGATGACCTTTGTAACATTAGAGAAGGTTCTATGAAGATGAAGGTGGGAGGAAAGTGGACTTCCAGGGACTGACCTTGGGGCAAAGAATAAGGTTTGGCTGGTGAAAGGTGTTTGGAGGACTGTGGAATGAAGGTGAGTACTCAAAAGAGGGTAAATAGACTTAGAGTTACTTAATCCTATCCCTTCATTTTACAGATGATTGAGTCCCAGAGAGGTAAAGGCATGTGTCCAAAGTCACACAGCTAGTAAGGGATAGAGTAAGAATTCAAACTCAGCTTCTCTGACTCCACATCCTACACCAAGCTACGTCTCCTATGAAATAGAAAAATGTGAAATAGAAAAATCAGTTCTGTATTTATAACCATTTTTTGTATTTCTTAAATCAATTTCCTAAATTCTGACAAATCACAAAGGTCTGGGATCAATCTTCACCTCACTACCCACTCATCTGCACAATACTTTTTCCACTTTTTCATTCAAATTCCCTTTCAAAGATACTTCTATGGATAAGTTTCATAATAACCTTTGAAAGGTTCAAGAAAATCCCTCCCCAGAGCTCAAGAAAGGTTGGAACTCACTATCTATTTATCTTTCTCCTTTTCAGCCTAAATCATATCTGTTTACATCCTGTCTACCTAGAGCAAGAGTTTCGTTCATAGCTAAGCTCAAATATCACAACTAGTGATTAGTGTCAATACAGCCTTTATGTCCACAAAAGATAGTCGGCTTTACATTTCCTCCTTGGAGCTCAAGGCATTTTGCCAATATTAGTTGCCAAATCAATGAGGTTTCTATGGTGCTCATGGGTAGACAAAGTTTACTAAAAGGTCATGTTGCCCTTAGACCCAAAGGTAACAAAATCATACTACACACTTCTTTCTTTGGGGAGGCAGTGGTAGAAATTCAGGCAGGGGACAGGAAAACACTATCTGTCCCACTAACCATGCTGGCAAACTCATCTGGCTGCTGGCTGCAACAGAAGGTCCCTGCCCCTTATACCTAGATCAGAGACATCCTAAAATTGGATCCTGCCACTCATCAGATATAATCTCTTCATTTTAATAATAGCATATATTACATTGCAGAGCAGGTCATAATGTCTCATCTTATCTCCAAAACATTATCTGCCACCCCAGATCTTATGACAGCAAAGGAATTTGGAGGAGTTCATCACCTGAGGGTCAGAAGGATTAAGTATTTTGCCCCAAGTCACACAACTAGTGAGAATTAAAGGCAGGACTTGAACCCAGATCTTCTGTTTTCAGTCTTTACTCTTTGTGCTTTACTACACTAAGCTCAAGTAGATACTCTTATCATCACAATTTTACAGAGGAGTAAACTGAGGCTGAGTGAGGTTTAGTAACTTGCCCAGGGTCACACAGCTAGTAAAACTTGAATTCAGGTGCTCCCAATCCCAAGTCTAAGATGGTATACCCTGTAGTATTCTACCTTCCATAAAGTGGGATCTTAATAAATGCCTGGGTTAAGTCTCCTGTGGAAGGTGCAGAAATAGCTCTTTTTTAAAAAACTGAGACTGAACCTTAAAAAAGATGTCAAAGAAAATCAAATTCCATGAATCAGAGTTGTGGCTACAGAAGCAAATTGTAATGTCCTATTGGTGCTATTTCAATCAATCAATCAAGTATTAAGACCTTCCTGTGTGAGTCAGCTAGGTGGTTCAGTGGATAGTGTTATAGGTTTGAATAAAAGAGGTCCTGGGTTCTAATCTGACCTTGGACACTCCTAGCTGTGTGACCCTGAGCAAGTCACTTTACCCTTTTACTCTTTAGTTCCCAGCCCTTACCACTCTTCTGCCTTGGAAGAGATACTTAGTATTGATACTAAGACAAAAGGTGAGGTTTTAGAAAAAGAAGAACCTACCATGAGTCAGGCACTGGGAAGCACCCCCTCCCCAAATAATGAAACAATCCCTACTCACAAGGTGCTTATATTCTTATGAGGGAGACAACAAGCATATGCAAATATATATGCAGCATCAATATAAGGTAAATATAGATGCAGATATACAAAGTAGTCAAGTGAAAAAGATTTTGGGAGAAGGCTCTAGTACTTGGGTTGTGGGTGGGTGTGGGGATCAGGCAAGAATTCCCATAGAACTATATCTTAAAGGAAGGAAGAGACCCTGAAGAGAGGTAAGAAGGTGATAAATTCCCTATATAGGGGAAGACTAGTACAAGGAAACAGAGAGAGAAAATGGAGTGATGTGTTTGAGGAGTAGAGAAAAGGCCAGGTCTGGATTACAGCATGTGAGACAGTACAATAGTCAATGAGCCTGGACAGAGAGGCTAGGGCACAGTTGTGTAAGGCTTTAAAAGCCAAACAGTTTATATTTTGTACTAGATGAAATAGTAAGCTGTTAGAGTTGATTGGGTATAGGAAAATGACATGGTAAGATCTGTACTTAGAAATTACTTTGTCATCATGCAGTTAATAGGATGCACTGGAATAGGGAGACCTTGAAGTAAAGAGACCAGTTAGGAACAGATGAGACATGTCTGAACTAAAGTGACAATGGATGAAGAGAAAGGGTCAGACATGAGGCATGTTGTGAAAGTAAAGATTACATAATTTGACAACTGCTTGCATGTATTAGATGAGGGAGAGTGAGAAGTCCAGGATAATGCTGTGAAGATAGGATTAACACTCCTATTGTCTATTGTTAGCTAATCAAATTTAAATTTAAAGTACCCCTGCTTAACACTAAGTAAGAGAATTTTTGAGTCACTTACTAGAGTAAGCTCACATTTCCAAAGGCTACTGCCCCTCCACTCCCACCCCTTGAAAAACGCTAGGCAAATTGAAAGACTGCCATTGGTTTCTGTGAAGAAGGGGGAGGGAAGTGATGTTGAAAAAACGAGCATAAAAAGAAGAGACCAGCATGATGTAGAGAAATTCCTTTCCTGGCTTTTGGAGATAATGGTTCTGAAGATTCCTGGAATTTGGAGTGAGTGACTATGATACCTTTCTTGTCTTGGAGGAGATTTTTTTCCTGGATCCTGCATCAGCTTGCTGGGCGAGTGGCTGAGATTCCTGCCTTGGCTTTGGAGGAGGCTGTATTGGTGGAACTCTTGCTGAAAACACCACTGGGACCTCTGGCTGAGGATTATTAGGAAATCCATGTGGAGATCAGACTTGCGGAAGCCCTGCTAGGGTTGAGCCAAACACAGGAGCAACACTTAGGGTGGTAGGCTAGACAATTCTCTACCTTCTTCTTACATTTTTCTTTCCAATTCTTTGTAAGTCATTTTGACTTAAGCTGTAATATTTTTAAATTGGTGACCACAATATTACTTTAAAATTCTTATATTTAGTAAAAAACCTAAATTTAAACTCTTACAATGCTAAGGTTATAAACCTGAAATATTGGAAAGGTGATGGTATCTTTAACAAAAATAGGAGAGATTGGAAAAGGGGCTGGTTTAGAGGAAAGGATCATTAATTCAATTTTGAACATATTGAGTTGAAGGTGTCTCTGGAAAGTCTCATTTGAAAGGTCTAGAAAAAAAAATAAGGTCCAGTAGACATTTGGTGAATTCAGGACTGAAAATCAGGAGAGAGACTAGGGCTGGATATATACCTCTGGTTATCTGCATAGAGTTTTGTTAAACAATAAGTCAATGAGATTACCAGGAGAGAAAGAGTAAAGAGAGAGAAAAAAAAAGATGACTTGAGAAAAACCCTTAGGTAACTCCCATAGTCTGAAGGCTGGACATGGATGATAAGTCAGCAAAATATCCTGGAAAAGAATGGTCATTGATCAGGTACAAAGCAAATCTGGAAAGAGTTATATCATCCAAACCCAGAGAGGAGAGAATCTCTGGGAAGAAAAGATGGTTAATAGTGTCAAATGCAACATTCAGGTCAAGAAAGACTAGGACTAAGAAAATATTGTCAGATTTGGTAATAAAAAGATGATAGGCAACCTAGAAAAGAGTAATTTCAGTAAAATGATGAGGTCAAAAGCTACTTTGCAGGGGCAGCTGTGTAGCTCAGTGGATTGAGAGCCAGGCCTAGAGACAGGAGGTCCTAGGTTCAAATCCAGCCTCAGACACTTCCCAGCTGTGTGACCCTGGGCAAGTCACTTGACCCCCATTGCCTACCCTTACCAATCTTCCACCTATAAGTCAATACACAGAAGTTAAGGGTTTAAAATTTAAAAAAAATTTAAAAAAGCTACTTTGCAAAGAGCTGAAATATGAGAAAAAAGGAAATAAAGTCAATAGATGAAGACAAATTTTTCAAAGAGTTTATTTGAGAGAGGGAGGAAAGATAGAAGGAGATAATAGCCTGGGGGATAGTAAGGTCTAGTTAAGGAAGAACCTTAGACATATTTTATATTAGTGAGGGAAGAAAGTAGTAGACAGGGAGATTTTTTAGATTCCACAGAGGGAAAGGGGATGATCTGGGTTGCTTGACCTTGGCAAGAATAGTAACCTCTTTATCTGATACAAGGGGAAAATATCAGACAGTGAGAGATAAAATCATGGAGTTTTAAGGTGAAAAGAATTGAAGAAGAAGAGGGAGCACATATCAAATGGTCCCATTATTTTGTGTCTTTTCACCAGTAAATTAGGAAGCGAGGTCCATACTTGGAAAGTGGGCAGAAGGAATTGTGGAAAGTTTGAGGAAAGAAGATTTAGAATAACTTCCTTGAAGAGTGAGATAGAAAATCTATTTGGTAGGTGGGAAAAGTATTGCCTAGCTGCAGTGTTCAAGTCAGGTATCAGGAATTTGTCATGGATATTGAGTGGGAACCATGGTGAGACTTACTCTAGTTTCATTCATCAATTGTGAGCATCTCAGCACCAAGGACAGGGGCTGAGACATAGGACATGGAATTAATAAATTAATATTAAATGAATGAATATGTTAATAACAATAATATAAAGTAGAACACAACCCTGTCTATAATGCTTATCACTGTGTAACCTGAGTTAAATCACTGGACCTCCTGGGTGTTAGGCTCTTATTTGAAAAAAATAAGGGGTGTTAGACTAGTTTCTCTATGCCCCTTCCAGTATTAGATTTAGGATCTTATGATATGTATATATTAGAGAGGCATAAAATGCTAGAAGTGTTCTGAATAAGGAAAGTCCATTTTTAAATGTTGTTGGGGAGATCAGGGAAGATTGATGACATATGAGTTGGATCTTGAAAAATTAGTAAAATTTTCTACTAGCAGAGATGAGAGAAATGGGCAGACAGAAGGACATTTCAGGCATAGCGGAAGATATTCTGAGGTAGAAAAGATTAGATTATATTTGAAATAATATGTCCATAGTTCCAGACTGGCTTATCACTAGGATAGATATGATAGATAAAGTAGCTGCCCACTTAGTCCTCATATGGTAGAGAGAATCAAAGCAGGGTCTCTTCTCCCTGCCTAATATTACATCCACTCCCTGAAGCACTGTTATATTTAATGATTCAAACCTTTACATCCTTTTGTAAACCCTGACCTCCCATCCTAAAATCAGCTCTATATATTGGTTCCAGGGTAGAAGAGAGCTAAGGGCTTGGCAATGGGAGGTTAAGTGACTAGCTCAAGGTCACATGGATAGATTTGAATGTAGGACCTCTCATCTCTAGACCTGACTCTCAATCTATTGAGTCATCTAGCTGTCCCCCAATCCTTTACATCTTGAATCGGCATATTGTTAAATACAGAGCCCTGAGAGGGGTCACATTTTAAGTTTTTATCAGTTACCTTATGACTTCTGCCATATACATGTCTCAGAGACTTGAGAAAGACTCAAGACTTACTGTCAAAGATGTAACTGCTTCTGATCTCATAACATAGCCATTCTCCAATAATTTATAACATACAGCCTGAAGCATGAGAAATGTCCAAGAACAAATACAATACAAAGTTATGCAGGGAAAGCCACTCTGTAAAACACCTCTGCCCCACTGACGTGTCAGAACTTTTTGTCTCTGTCTCTGTATCTCTCTTTCTGTCTGTCTCTTTGTCTCTCTGTGTCTTCTGTTTTTCTGTGTCTCTGTGTTTCTTTTTCTGTTTCTGTCTCTCTGTCGTGTTTTGTCTCTGTCTGCATCTTGTCTCTCTGTCTTTGTCTCTGGCTCTCTGTTCCCCTAGCTATAGATATCTGGGCTCTCCCTGTGTTTATATAGGGCCTGAAGGTAGTCCAAAGCTAATGAGAACACAATGACTATTTTCTTACTCCCAACAGCTAAACTATCCTACCTACCTAACTGTGGCAAAAATACTTAGGTAGAATTGATACATAAACCACGATTGGGTTGGAACATAGCCTGAGTTAGATATGAAATTCAGGAAAAGAGGATTATGTGGAGAATACATGGTAGAAGGAGAAAGGAATTTTCAAAAGGGAATAAGGAATCCATCACAAACAGAACCATCTGCCACATTTTGATCTTCTGTTTTTATTCATTTTAAAAGTAACGATATGGCACCTTGGATAATCAAAATTTTCCTTCATCACTGCCTATGGCTACCCACTTCTCTCATATATGTGCATATGCTCATATAAGATTAGTGTTTTTTTAACTTTATGCTAATCATCCTTAATTGGATCCTAAACACCCAGATGTCATTGATTAACATTTATTTCCCTAACTGATGAAATTAACCTTTTATTTTATAGTCATCTTCCCTTTTAAAATTTCAGTCTTCCAAGAAGTTTGACATACTACACCTGTGACTGTTTGCTTCTTATCTCCTTCTACTTGACTGTCTCGGGATATCTTCAATCCACCTTCATTTTATATCATCTGTTAAGTCCAATTTTCAATAACCCAATATATCAGATAATTTTCTCCAGTTTCTTCTTTTTCTACTTCTTTTTCCCTTAGGAAAAGCACATTTGATTTCTACATCTGTTTTCCCACCTATAAAAAGAAGTAGCTGTTGTTAGATGCAAATTTCTTTTTACAATCCACACTCTGTGCAGCTTTCATTAGAAAGTGTACAACCACATTCATCACATCATAGACTTTGAGCTCAAGGGAATACTCTCATTTTAGAGATGATGTGTAGAGAAATCATGGTACATTTCTATTTGACAACATTAAGGAGGGACAGACAAGAGTTCCTATCACTCAGGAATTCGCCTCTTTTGGCTTTGACTCTCTGTAGAAGTGGTTGGTATCTACCATAAGAGATATTTCTCCAAAAAAATTGTACCCATTCAGTGGAAAGTCCCACTGGAGCCTGGAGCTCCTAGCCCCAAAGTTTAATCTTCCAAGTCTAGAGAATTTCCAGGCTAGTTCTTCCCTCCCAGCTCCAGCTACCTCTCTTTCTAAAGTGATATATGAAAATGGTGGGACCCAGAAACCTTATCTCAATGGGACTTCTTGAATTGGGCAATGTTTCTGCCATCCAACTCCATCAAGAAGGTGGTGCTGGGAGAGAACAGTAGTCGATCAGTTAATCCATACAGCATCACAGGTTGTCTGTGAGCATTAAATAAAGGTTTATGCCCCAGAATGCTTTGCTCTTCTGGTAAAAAGCAAGAGAAAGAAATCTGTTGGCTCAGTTACCAGAGGCTGAAAGTTCTCAGGCCCAGCAATTTGCATTTCTCATGCAAGTTTAATGACAGAAAAGGGAGAGAATTATGGCTCAGCCTGGGGGCACCACTGGGCCAGGATCCTTGCAGTTTGTAAAAATATGAATATTGTTTACAGCCACTAGCACTTTTTTATAGAGAAAAATAACTCATTCACCTTGAAACACCTGTCAACTTCTAGGCTTACCATCAACTCTCTCACCTCATAGCTGGGTTCCACCTTGGCCAAATCGATTTCTTAGATGAGTAATCAAGTAGCATCCATTCAATAAACATTTATGAAGCATTTACTGTGTGCACAGCACTGGAGTAGGTACTGATGGGGATGATGTAAAATTTAGATACAATATATCTCTTGACCTCATGGATCTTAGGTCTAGAAATGAGAGCTGATACTAATGAAGGGCTTTGAGGTTTATAAAATGTTTTATATATAATATATGATATTATAATAGTGCATAATATAATATATTAAATATAAAACATATGTAATTATATATCATTATATATCACTGATGTACATATCAATGATATACATATCATTGAATCTTCCTTTAGAGGAAGTCATTCCACGCATTTCTATCATATCAATTCCCTAGGACAGTACTTCTTCATTAAAATTTTTCTTTATTTTATTCCAGTAACAAATCTACACATAAGTTTTCCAAGGTTACATCATTTATGTTGTCTCCCTCTCCTCTTCCTTAATTGCCTAGATTAGGACTTCCTAACCTTTTTGTGTATACTGGTTATTGTAGGCAATCTGGAGAACCTGACAACCCCTTCTCAATGGTGTTTATAAATGCACAGAATAAAATATACAATATTACAAATAAAATTTGTAATTATATTGAAATATAGTTGTCAGTTTTCCTCATCAAAGTTCACAGATGGTCTGAAATCTATCCACAGAATGTTTGTGGCAGAGTCTATAGACATCAGGTCAAGAAACCCTATTCTCAATAATCTCTGGATGTCATAGGTCTCTCTTAACATGTCTCTCTGGAGGCAGTTGGTGCATCTTCATAGGAACAGGCAGGTGGCACAGTGGATAGGACACTTGACCTGTACTAAGGAAGACTGGAGTTTCAATTCAGCCTCATACTATTTGTGCGATTCTGGGTACTCAAATTCTGCCTCCTTTTTTTCTTCACCTATAAAATGGGGATAATAAAAGCACCAGATTGACAGAGTTCTTGTGAAGATCAAGTAAAATTTATAAAATGCTTAGCCTAGTATCTGGCACATGGAAGGTTCTTAAAAACTAGCACACAGTACAGATTTAATAAATGCTTACTTTTTCCTTCCTTTCTTACTGTAACTCAAAAATGTATTAGTTTTCTTGACTACTATGATTCCATTAACTTTAAATGAACTTGTAGTCCACTAAAACTCCTTGATCTTTTTTTTCAGATTAAACTGCTATTTAACCCTACCTCTCTCCATTTGTTATTTAAGTAGTTGATTTTTTTAAACCAAGCATATATATATATATATATATATATATGTATATATATATATATATCCTTGTGACTCTTCAGATTAAAATTCTATTCTCTGGCCACTACTCTATTTTGTGTGGTCTTTTCCTATTAGTGTGTACTTAGTGCATAGAATAAAGTAGGCATTTAATAAATTTTTATTGATTGATTGATTAATAGTATTTAAGCTCCTTGAGGATAGATATGGCCTCACATTTTGTATTTATAACAC
>NC_058134.1:28444965-28480008 GCF_016433145.1 Gracilinanus agilis
ATATATATATATATATATATATCCTTGTGACTCTTCAGATTAAAATTCTATTCTCTGGCCACTACTCTATTTTGTGTGGTCTTTTCCTATTAGTGTGTACTTAGTGCATAGAATAAAGTAGGCATTTAATAAATTTTTATTGATTGATTGATTAATAGTATTTAAGCTCCTTGAGGATAGATATGGCCTCACATTTTGTATTTATAACACTAATACTTAGCATAAGACCCAGCACATAGTTATTGCTTAATAAATGCCTTTTATTTAATGTATTCATTATCACATACAGATGAAGAAACAGACTCAGAGAATGTACAATTTTTTGACAGTGACATAAGTTAAAATGCTTCTATAGAGGCAGAGCCAAGATGGCAGATTAAAGCCTGGGATTTGCCTGAGCTCTCCAAAATTTCCCTCCAAACAACTTTATAATGATGCCTCAACAAAAATTCTGAAGTAGCAGAACCAACAAAAGGATGGCATGAAATAATACTCTACCTAAGACAATTTAAAAGGTTAACAAGGAAGGTCCGTTGTACTGTAGTGAGAATAGAGTGAAGTCTAGCATAAGAGACACCCTGGCAAGCCAGTGCTGCTGTCAGGGAGACAGAATGGGCACTGGTGACATCAGAAGCTCTCAGCTCACAGACTATAAGGGGGTCAGACAACTGATAAGGAGATTACAAGGGTCATTTTGCTGGCATTGGGTGCAGAATTCTGTTGCATTGCTTACATATGGATCCGGGTTACTTACAGTCCCAAGGCAAGAAGGAGCCCTAGCACATCAGTGTTTGTAGCCACAAGGGAGCAAGTACCCTGATTGTAGGTCCAGAACAGAAAAGAATGCTTGTGGTTTCTCACAGACCATAGCTGAGGCCAGAAGAGCAGTGATCACACCCCTTCTTAAATCATACCACCTTGGGATAAGTGAAAACTTAGTGACCCCCAGAATTAGCTCTGAAAACAGCAGCACAATAAACTTGAAACTTGGAACTTCACCATGAAGTTAAAAATCAAGAAACAGGCTGAAAAAAAAAAGCAAACAATAACCAAAAAAGAGCTTAATTGTAGACAGTTACTATGGTGACATAGAAGAGCAAAACACACTCATAAGAGAACAATAGTTCCTATTTTCTTCTTTTTTTGATTCTTTTGATTTTTTTTATTATTTATTCATTTCTCCTGGAGTTTTTAGCTTCTCCTTGTCCAATTCTAATTTTAAAATTTATTTTCTTCAGTAAACTTTTGTACCTCTTTTTCCATTTGACCAGTTCTGCTTTTTGAAGGAATTCTTCACTTCTGGAATTTTTGTATCTCTTTTATCATTTGATCCATTCTGCTTTTTAAAGATATTTTCTTCAGTATTTTTTTGTACTTCCAATGAGCTGTTGATTCTTGTATCACTTCCATTTCTTTCTCTGCTTTTCCTCTGCGTCTCTTGTTTTTTAAAATTCTTTTTGAGTGCTTCCTGGGCCTGAGATTAATCCCCATTTTTTTTTCAGGATTTTCATGTAACTGCTTTGATCTCATTGTCTTCTTCTGAGTTTGTGCCTCTTCCCTGTCATCAAAATAATTTTCAATATTTAGGGTTTCCTTTTGATGTTGCCCATTTTCCTAGCCTTTTTCTTGACTTTTATTTTTATATTCAAATTGACTTTTATCCCCAGAGTAGAGGGAAGAACTCTTATAAACTTCAGGGTTTTGGTGCCGCTACTCTCCAAGCTAGTTCTTTTTTTTTAAACCCTTACCTTCAGTCTTGGAGTCAATACTGTGTATTGGCTCCAAGGCAGAAGAGAGGTAAGAGTAGGAAATGGGGGTCAAGTGACTTGCCCAGGGTCACACAGCTAGGAAGTGTCTGAGGTCAGATTTGAACCTAGGGCCTCCCATCTCTAGGCCTGGCTCTCAATTCACTGAGCTACTCAGCTACCCCCTAAGCTAGTTCTGGGTGTCTGAAAGTTTTAATCCTTCCAAGGAGGTATGATATAAAGAGAGGTGTGGTCAGTGTTTTCCTGTCCTGTGCTCTAGTCCTTGATCAGCCACAAGCACTCCTTTCCACCCTGGAACTGTGATCTGAGTCTCTGCTCCTGCTAATCCTTCCCTTTTCTCTGTAAGTGTGACCTAGAACCTCATATAGACAATGCTAGGACCAGCAAAGGGTTGCCTCCAGTTTCCTTCTGACCCCCCCCCCCCACTGCTTGAGGGATCAGAGCTCTGGATGCCACCTCTCATCACTGATTCATTCTCTCCAAAGACCTGATTTTGGTTTGCACCTATGGGCATGATGTGAGCTACCTTGGGCTGTGGCTGGGGGCTCATTGAAGACTTGTGCTAGGACATGGAACCTCAAGGGCAGATATCAGAGTGCTTTGCTGTTGGCTTATGCAGGGTCTTTTGGCCTTGCTTCTGGCTTTGGCCCCAGTTAGGAACTTCAAGCAAGGGAGGAGAGGGATGCTTTGATGGTGGCTTATGCTAGGATTTGCTCCAGCTTGCTGTAGGTTGCACTTCTCTCTCATCCCAGAGGAACAGACCTTTCTTATAGATCTTCCAAGTTGTTTTGAATGGAAAGATTGCTTCATACAATCCCTTTGTTGGTTCTGCCATTCCAGAATTCATTTTGAGGCTTTATTTTAATGTTGTTTCGAGGGCATTTTCAGAAAGGTTAGGTCTTCCCTATTGCTACTTTGCCATATTAGTTCTGTCCACCTCCATAAATATGATTCAAACATTTAAAAGAAAACCCCCAAACTGTGCATGCTACCAACCAGAATCAAAACAAAGTGTATTTCCAAGGAAACAGTTGATGCACCATTAATATCTATGATTATGACCTTAATACTGTGTGAAGATGAGTCTTTAAGTCCTTGATGCCCTAATTATCTTTATAAAAATAGCATAAAAATGTGCCTAAACCCCAGACAAAGGAAACTATTTAAAATGTGGAAAAGAAATAAAAGTCATACAAGAAAGTCATATATAACAGCTTGATGAAGGAGGCACAAGACCTCTTTTTTTAAGGCAAAATAAATATTGATATACTCAAGGAGAAGAATCCTTTAAAGTTAGAGAGAGGTATGTTTTCTACAGAGCAACAAATATATTTTTTTAACTTGTATGATCTTTTAGTAGTCTTTACCAGCTCTGAAAAAATAAAGCTTTTTACTTAGTTTGAAATGACATTTATTAAAATGGGATGCTAGCAAATCATAGCTTCTACTCCATGCTGCTTCCTCCTCCAAGGGAAAACATGTTTCATACATCTTACTCCAACAAGGATTTGTGGCACTTGCCCCTGGCACAAAGATGCCTACTTATGATTCTAAGAAATACAGCTTCATTTAGTGAATCATTAGCTTATGGAAACTGTTCCCCTCCAAAGGTGACATGGGCTGAAAATATAAATTAATTCACATCATTTTTTGTTTATTTTTCTTTATGTTTTGTACATGCTCTTCAATTTTTTCTGCCTTTATTTTTGTGTCTTTCTTTTTTTTCAAAAGGTTTTGATAGAGTCATAGAGGATGAACCCACACCTGGTTATTGAAGGAAAACTTGGATATTTTTCAGGATGTAATCATAACCTTTGAGATTGCCATCCCAGAGGGTAATCAAAATCTACTATAAGACATCCCTTAGCACTGTTGTAAAAGAGATGACTATAACATTGACCTCCACCAAAGAACAAATATAACATTGCTTGTGTTCTCATTTTTTTGGTTATTTTTTAAAAAGAAACCACATTGAATTTTCTGCAGAACTCAATGTCTACAATCTGGAATGGAAAAGAGAATGGATGGTACATATCTATTGATATGATCATGTCAATAACAGAGGTAGAACATTACTTGTTAGCCTTAGAATACTTAGTCCTTTGATGTCTCTAAACCTTTACTGGCCAATAAATTCAAATCAACTCACAAGCATCAATTAAATACCTTCTATGTGCAAAGCATTGGTCTTGGCATTAGTGATAAAATGCCAAAATGAGAAATGGTCATGGCTCTTTCAGAGTTTGCATTCTGCTGAGGCCATATAGCAATTATACAAGTAAGTACCCAAATGGATCTGTGAGTCCATAGTTACTAGAAACATGAAAAATAAAATTCTTCAGACAAAAGTCTCTGCCACTGTCAAATGCTTCAATCTCAGGAACAGATATGGTTTTATCTATAGAAATTACATTAAAGAAGTGTATCATCAAAGGGACAGCAAGGCTTATAATGGATAGAGTGCTGGTCTGGGACTCAAACAGACGAGTTCAAATATGGCCTCACACACTTACTAGTTGTCACCCCAGACAAATCACTTAACCTCTTTCTGTCTCAGTTTCCTCATTTATAAAATAAAATAATAGCCCCTAATAATAATAATAATTCCTAGTTCCCAGGCTTGTTATAAGGATAGGATATCATTTATAAAGCACTGCATGAACCTATAAAAACTAGTTATATTGTTATTATTTATTGTAACCATCTGCTCTGCTGCTGTAGCCCAAGGGCCATCTTTTTCATATCTGTCTTATAGTTGAAGCTTTCTCTATGTGATAACTTCTCCATTAGAATGTGAACTCCTTGA
The DNA here is from genome assembly GCF_016433145.1 of Gracilinanus agilis. Classification (NCBI taxonomy): domain Eukaryota; kingdom Metazoa; phylum Chordata; class Mammalia; order Didelphimorphia; family Didelphidae; genus Gracilinanus; species Gracilinanus agilis. The sequence goes on from NC_058134.1 coordinate 28,449,538, forward strand.
AACAGAGACTGTCTCTGCTTTTCTTATTGAATTCACCAGTTCTTTGAATATTGTTCTTATTAAGTCACTATTTAGTCATGTCTGACTTTTTGTGACCCCATTTGAGGTTTTCTTAGCAAAGATACTAGAGTAGTTTACCATTTCCTTCTTTAGCTCATTTTAAAAATGAGGAAGTTCCCCAATTGATAACTGGACAAGGGACATGAATAGGCAGTTTTCAAAACTATCAAGAAATCAAAAATCAAAAGAAAAAATCAAAAAGTAATCAAAACTATCAATAAGCACATGAAAAAGTATTCCAAATATCTCATAATTATACAAATGCAAATCAAAACAACTCTGAGTTTTGAGGTACAACCTCAAACCTAGCAGATTGGCCAATATGGCAACAAAAGAAAGTAATAAATATTGGAGGGGTTGTGGCAAACCTGCAACATTAATACACTACTGGTGGAGTTGTGAATTGGTCCAACCATTCTGGAAGGGAATTTTGAACTATGCACAGAGGGTTTTTGTTTTTTCTTTGGTGTTTCATAATTTATTTTTCTTCTCTGAAAGGGACCAGTTAAAACTAATTGTTCTGGAACAATACCTTAGAGAAGTAATTTCACATTAGATTATAAAATATTGGGCAGATTGAGAAATAGACTTCTACTACATACAAGATGAAGCCACCTACTTTGTTAAGATTCTTCTTCTTTATTTTTTAAACATTTATTAATATTCATTTTTAACATGGTTACATGATTCATGTTCCTACTTTCCCCTTCACATCCCGCACTCCCCCCACCCATGGTCAATGCACATTTCCACTGGTTTTAACATGTGTCATTGATCAAGACCTATTTCCAAATTGTTGTTAGTTGCATTGGTGTGGTAGTTTCGAGTCTACATCCCCAATCATGCCCGCCTCAACCCATGCGTTCAAGTAGTTGTTTTTCTTCTATGTTTCCTCTCCTGCAGTTCTTCCTCTGAATGTGGGTAGTATTCTTTACCATAAATCCCTCAGAGCTGTCCTGTGTCATTGCATTGCTGTTGCTGCTGGTACAGAAGTCCATTACATTCAATTTTACCATAGTATATCAGTTTCTGTGTACAGTGTTCTTCTGGCTCTGCTACTTTCGCTCTGCATCAATTCCTGGAGGTCTTTCCAGGTCAAATGGAATTCCTCCAGTTTATTATTCCTTTGAGCACAATAGTATTCCATCACCAGCATATACCACAATTTGTTCAGCCATTTCCCAATTAAAGAATATAACCTCCATTTCCAGTTTTTTGCCACCACAAAAAGCACAGCTATAAATATTTTCATACAAGTCGGCTTATCTATGATCTCTTTAGGGTACAAACCCAACAATGGTATGGCTGGATCAATGGGCAGGCATTCTTTTATAGCCCTTTGAGCATAGTTCCAAATTGCCAGCCAGAATGGTTGGATCAGTTCACAACTCCACCAGCAATACATTAATGTCCCGATTTTGCCACATCCCCTCCAACATTCATTACTCTCCCCTTCTTTCATTTTAGCCAATCTGCTAGGTGTGAGGAGATACCTCAGCATTGTTTTGATTTGCATTTCTCTAATTATTAGAGATTTAGAACACTTTCTCATGTGCTTATTGATACTTTTGATTTCTTTACCTGAAAATTGCCTATTCATGTCTCTTGCCCATTTATCAATTGGGGAATGGCTTGATTTTTTATACAATTGATTTAACTCCTTGTATATTTGAGTAATTAGACCCCTGTCAGAGTTTTTTGTTATAAAGATATTTTCCCAATTTGTTGTTTCCTTTCTGATTTTGGCTACATTGTTTTTATTTGTACAAAAGCTTTTTAGTTTAATACAATCAAAACCATTTAATTTACATTTTGTAATTTTTCTCTAACTCTTGCTTGGTTTTAAAATTTTCCCTTTCCCATAGATCTGACAAGTATACTATTCTATGTTCAGCTAATTTTCTTATAGTTTCCTTCTTTATATTCAAGTCATTCACCCATTCTGAATTTATCTTGGTGTAGGGTGTGAGATGTTGATCTAAACCTAATCTCTCCCATATTGTTTTCCAATTTTCCCCAACAGTTTTTGACAAATAGTGGATTCATGTCCCAGAAGTTGGGCTCTTTGGGTTTATCATACACTGTCTTGCTGATGTCATTTACCCCAAGTCTATTCCATTGATCCTCCGTTCTGTCTCTTAGCCAGTACCATATTGTTTTGATGACTGCTGCTTTATAGTATAGTTTAATATCTGGTACTGCTATGCCCCCTTCCTTCACATTTTTTTCATTATTTCCCTTGATTTTCTTGATCTTTTGTTATTCCAAATGAACTTTGTTATAGTTTTTCCTAATTCAGTAAAGAAGTTTTTTGGTAGTTTGATAGGTATGGTGCTAAACAGGTAAATTAATTTGGGTAGAATGGTCATTTTTATTATGTTAGCTCATCCTACCCATGAGCAATCAATGTTTTTCCAATTGTTTAGATCTAGTTTTATTTGTTTGGAAAGTTTTTTGTAGTTGTTTTCGTATAATTGCTGTGTTTGTTTTGGTAGATAGATTCCTAAGTATTTTATATTGTCTAGGGTGATTTTAAATGGTGTTTCTCTTTCTACCTCTTCCTGCTGTTATGTGTTGGAAATGTATAGAAATGCTGATGATTTATGTGCATTTATTTTGTATCCTGCAACTTTGCTAAAGTTGTTGATTATTTCTACAAGGTTCTTAGTTGATTCTCTAGGATTTTTTAAGTATACCATCATAACATCTGCAAAGAGTGATAGCTTAGTCTCCTCCTTGCCTATTTTGATACCTTCAATTTCTTTTTTTCTCTAATTGCTACTGCTAGTGTTTCTAGTACTATGTTGAATAATAGAGGAGATAATGGGCATCCTTGTTTCACTCCTGATCTTATTGGGAAGGCTTCTAATTTATCTCCATTGCATATGATGCTTGCACTGAGGGTTTTAAAAGACTGCCTGTCCTTTGATCCAGCCACACCACTGCTGAGTTTGTACCCCAAAGAGATAATAGGGAAAAAAGACTTATACAAAAATATTTATAGCCACTCTCTTTGTGGTGGCAAAAATTGGGAAATGAGGGGGTGTACATCAATTGGGGAATGGCTGAACAACTTGTGTTATCTGTTGGTGATGGAATCCTATTGTGCAGAAAGAAATAATGAACTGGAGGAATTCCATGTGAACTGTAACAACCTCCAGTAATTGATGCAGAGTGAAAGGAGCAGAACAAGGAGAACCTTATACACAGAGACAGATACAGTGTGGCACAATCAAACATAAATTACTTCTCTACTAGCAGCAATGCAGTGATGCAAGACAATTCTGAGGGACTTACGAGATAGAATGCTATCTAAATCCAGAGAAAGAACTGTGGGAGTAGAAAGACAGAAGAAAAACATATGATTTGTCAAATGATTTGATGTGGATATGATTGAGGATGTTGACTTTAAATGATCACTCTATTGCAAATAGTAATAATATGGAAATGGGTTTTAAACAATGATACATGTAAAACTCAGTGGAATTGCTGATTGACTCTGGGAGGGGAAAGTAGGGAGGGGAGGGAAAGAACATGAATCATGTAACCATGAAAAAATATTCTAATTTAATTAATTAATTTTAAAAAGATGAGGAAACGAGGGGTAAATTTTAATACATGACTTTTTATTTATTCATCTTATTGATTTGAATGTTTTCTCCAGTGATAAAGATCATAAGCCATTCCTGCCTTATTGTCTTATGCCATTCTTGCCGAGGTCCTGTTATCAGTTTGTCACAGGGGAGTCCACCCACCATGGCTAAGTTCTTCTTCACTTTCTCTCAGCATATCAGAAGTACCAGGGGATCATTCAGAGTGTCCACTTGATGTCCCTTGCTCTTTACATATGACTGGAAGTTGACAGAAAGGACATGGTCAGACAGCAGCATCAGAAGACTATCAGCATCCATAGAAAGTTTTTCTTTACTTAGATTCTGGACTGCCTCTCCTATATCAAAGAGATAAAACCATTTGGCAAGCATACATCTCTCTATTTTACTCTTCTTCTGATGTTTATTATATATAAGTGCAACATAATTATATAGATGCAAGATGATTCAAGGATCCTGCATGATTCCTTTCCATGTTTTCTCAATGGTACTCCATGGAAGATTTACCCAATGAGCTCAACATTTTCCCCTTATTCTTTTAATATCTCAAGGGTATTCTCATAGCAGGCAGGTTCCCTGTCTGGTGCATCTCATATCTGTTATATGGCTCACTTACCTCCATTTCTGGTTTTATGATCCCTCAATAATACATTTAGGGGGCTTCTACTATGTAAGGAATCTTTCATTGCATGTCATAGTCAGCTTCAAAGTATTTAGAAAAAGTATAAGTCACCATTCCACTTGTATCCTGAGAAGGCCAATTCATCTATCATTTTTCCTGATTGGAGGAGGAAGTGGGGTCACTCTGAAACTGGAACAGCTCAACAGGATCAAGCATTACCCAACCACTTAGCAAAGGTGGCAATGGAAAATTTGTCCATTCCAAAGCCCCTGGGACACTTAGATGGATCTACTAGCAATCTTGGTGCACACATCCTGAAGCATGAGGCACAAAGCTTTTTCTGGGCAATATGCCAAAGGACCTAAAAGTGGACTATAGTTTTATATTTCACCTTGAAAGAGACTCCCTGCCAGCTCCCCAAGCAACAAATTTACACTAGGTCTTTCATTCCCTTCTGACTTCAAGGGAAATAGCTACAATTACCAGCTGCAGATACTTTTTTTTCAACAAGAATAATACCTAGCATTTATATGTATTTTAAGATTTATAAATCACTTTTCAAATACTATTTTATTTTAGGAACAATTGAAAGACTATTGTAATAGTGCAGGCAAGATATGATAAAGGGTCCTACATAACATGATAATCATGTAAGTGAAAACAACAGTATAGATGCAAAAGTTATAGAGAAACAACTGAAAATACTTGTAAAGTGATGGAAAGAATATTGTTGCATTCAATAGAAATAGGGAAACTAAGAAAAGCCTGAGGAAAAGATGATGAATGCTGTTTGGACAAGTTAGTCAGTGATGTCTCAAGGACATCCAAGTGGGGATGTCCAATAGGTGGTAAGTGATGTGAGGAGACATGTAGATTTGCCTAGAGATGATAATTGAATCTAAGGAAGATTATAGACGTGGAGAAAAGGCATAGGGAAAGAAGAGGAGAAGAAACAGTGGGACCTCTATGGGTGGTAGGATGGTCCAACAAAGGAAAATTAAATCAAATGCAATTTCAGCAGTGAGTTCAAGGGCTGAGTTAACTCAAAATGGAAGCTACCTTTATTTCTATGATTCAAGTATGAAAAGGTAGTTTAGAGACTCTTCAAGGCACTCTTGTTAACCATGGGAGACCTAGTGATCACTCCAATACAAACTTAATTTTTCATTCATTTTTATGGGGAAAATGGATCCTGGTGATGTGTTTTCCTCTTTAAATGACATTTTTTTGTTTTTATGTCATCCTCATTTCTAATGTATCTTATTCCCTTCTCACCTCTGTTTCTGACATTGAAGACTTTGCTGCCATGACTAAGCTCCCTTAGTACCTGGACTTACTCTCTCTTTGGATCATTCCTTCATCATTCTGACTCCCTTTTCCATTTGGACCAGTTGAAGAGTTGGAAGTCAGCCATCCTTCATTCCTCTCCCAGCTTTGTTTCTGATTTTCCAGACATCAATACCATGACCCCCTGTGTAGGTACTACACCTTCTCTTTCTAGGTCTATTGTGTGCATTATCTCCACACCATCTCCCTTAATTGATAATCTCCTTGATGGCAGGGAATGTCTTTCTTTTGGCTTGTATTTGTATGCCTAACACTTAGCCCAATGCTTGGAATATCATAAGTATTTATTAAATGCTTGTTTGTTCCTTCTTCCTTCCAGCTCCCCTGCCTAAAGAGCCACTCCCTGTAATGAATAATAACTTAGAAAGAGTTGGAGGAAGGAGGAAGGTCTGCAAAACTCCCTGACTCTGACATATAATTTTAAAAAAATATAATTTTTTTTAAACATTTTTTAAAAAGTTCTCCCCTCCTCAGAAAAAAAGAGACAATTTCTCATCTTACAGTTGAGGTAAAGCTTTATCATTGTAGTCTCGGTGATCATTTCAGTTTTGCTCTTTGTTCTTTCCTTTACATTGTTGTAATAATTTTGTATGCTGCTTTCCTGGCTCTATCTGCTTTACTTTGCTTCAGTTCATATAAGTCTTCCCATTCTTCTCTGAATTATTCACATTTAGTGTTTCTTAAAATACAGCAATAATCAGCTAGTTTAGCCATTCCCTAATCAATGGGCATCCATTTTGTTCCCAAACCTCTACTACTACAAAAGGTGTTCTTATAAATATGTTGGTGTAACATCACACTTCAAAAATATAGGGGAAAATTGGAAAATAATATGGGAGAGTTTAGGTTTAGATCAACATCTCATACCCTACACCAAGATAAATTCAGAACAGGTGAATGACTTGAATATAAAGAAGGAAACTATAAGTAAATTAGGCAAACACAAAATAGTATACTTGTAAGATCTCTGGGAAAGGAAAGATTTTAAAACCAAGCAAGAGTTAGAAAAAATTACAAAATGTAAGATAAATAATTTTGATTATATTAAATTAAAAAAGTTTTGTACAAACAAAAACAATGCAACTAAAATCAGAAGGGAAACAACAAACTGGGAAAAAAATCTTTATAACAAAAAACTCAGACAAAAGTCTAATTACTCAAATATACAAGGAGCTAAATCAATTGTACAAAATATCAAGCCATTCCCCAGTTGAAAAATGGGCAAGAGACAGGAATAGGCAATTTTCAGATAAAGAAATCAAAACTATCAATAAGCATATGAGAAAAGGTTCTAAATCTCTAGTAATTAGAGAAATGCAAATCAAAACAACTCTGAGGTATCACCTCACACCTAGCAGATTGGCTAAAATGACAGCAGGGGAGAGTAATGAATGTTGGAGGGAATGTGGCAAAACTGGGACATTAATGTGGAGTTGTGAATTGATCCAACCATTCTGGCTGGCAATTTGGAACTATCCCCAAAGAGCGTTAAAAGATTGCCTGTCTTTTGATCCAACCAAACCATTGCTGGGTTTGTACCCCCAAAAGATCATAGGGAAAAAGATACATACAAAAATATTTATAGCCATGCTTTTTGTGGTGGCAAAAAACTGGAAAACAAGTCTATGCTCTTCAATTGGGGAATGGCTGAACAAATTGTGGTATATGCTGGTGATGGAATACTATTGTGCTCAAAGGAATAATAAACTGGAGGAATTCCATGTGAATTGGACTGACCTCGAGGAATTGATGCAGAGGGAAAGCAGAACCAGAAGAACATTGTACACAGAGACTGATACACTATGTTAAAATTGAATGTAATGGGCTTCTGTACTAGCAGCAATGTAATGACCCAGGACAACTCTGAGGGATTTATGGAAAAGAATGCTACCCACATTCAGAGGAAGAACTACAGGAGTGTGTAAGAAATAAAATAGATATAAAAGGATAGATTTAAAAATATTATGGTTTTTAAAGATTTATTAACAGCCATTAGAAAAATGAAGCCACATGTCATATTAAGAGTTAGTTTGAAAGATCCACCATACCTCCACCATTATCCTGCTTCGGCATCCAAAGAGAGTGTGCCCTTCCAAGCCCTTCCTTTTTATGCTTCTTTCTACATTATTACGCTTCCTATCTATGTGATTACACAAAAGGAATGATGGGAAATGTAGTTTGAAAGAGCCCTAAATATCCAAAGGAAGTTTCCAATATCACATTCTCCCCTGAGATCCAGAGGAAAGACTGGTCTGCCTGATGAATCTTGTAAAACATAACTAACTTATAAATTACAGAAATTTGATGACAAAAACAATTATCCTATGATTGCTAGGTGCATTGAGAAAAAGCCAATTGGGCAATCCCCTTTGGCATAATAGTGTACATTCAAAACAAATGCATTCAACTGCTCATAGTTCAACCAACTGTACCCCAAAGTTCATTTTAGATCTTCATGATGCAATGTAGGTTCTTCAGGGAATTTCATGGTACCTTCTCCAAACAGGTTCATTGTCTGCATTCTGAGGAGAAGGCAAATTTCTTATCCTGAAATTACTCTCAAAGGAATTTAAACTTTACATTATAGATTATAAAACACACATTCCATTCTGAGGAGAATAACACATTCTCCCATGAAATTACTCTTAAAAGAATTTAAATTTTACATTATAGATTATAATACAGACATTCTGATTATAAAACATACACACACCCCTGAAGAGGGTTAAGGCCAACACCCAGATCAGCTAAGGGTACATGGCTGAGTTATTGAATTTTGTGAATCAACTGGCAAAAGAAATAAAGATCAAATAATTCAAATAAAAGAGAAAAAATAACTTGTGAATGAAATCTAAAATGTCAAAGTCTTATGTGCAAAAATGTAAGGAAAAATAAACTTATAACAGGTCCTTGAATCAAAGTCCAATTAAAGTGATTTAAGCAATTGTGTAATTACCCAATTCAATAGCCATAACTAAAGAAAGTTACCACACTTATAAGAGAAATTAAAGGACCAAATTTGTGTTCAGGGGAAGTGTCTTTCCCTGGTTTGATTTGCCTGCACTTCTTAGGGATAGGGTGAGCCAGGATGATGGCCAACCTTTTGTACTTGACTAGGCTTAAGCTCAGGGAAGTCTGGCCTCTAACATATGTCAGAAAAGCTGCAACCCCAAACCCCAAACCCCAAACACTAGTTTCAAGTCCTTCAGTATTGGCATAGAAGCTCAACAATCCTGCCTGGATTGATATGGTGTTTTTTGAGCTTGTGCTGTTAGGCACTGTGCAGTTTCTCACCAATCCCATTGGGACTGTGTGTGGTCTCCTTGACCTTGTGGCTCTTTTGTTCCCTTCTCCTGGAATTAGACAGAATCATTAATCACAGTCCCATAATATTTACCAATAATTGGCAGGTTACCATAGTCTAAGGCTTTTGGGTATGCATTAATATTATAGGAAATATATATTTATATTAAACTTATATTACTGTAAAATCAAAATGGATTAATATTGATTATATGTACTTTAAGTACAAAAATGAGAAAAAAGGAAAGAGTCAATTATTCTATTAAAAAGATTTTTAAAAAGCAATATGGGAAAAATACAATGTTTTCAAGTACAAAAATGAGATCCATTTCCTGTTAAGCTTTTCCATGAACTCCTGTGAGTGCAAATGACTTTTACAAAATAAGATTCATGATGCAATTCAAATAAAGTATCAAAATTTCCAATAACACATTTAAAGACAATAGCAATCAAACCCATTATTATAACCACTTGCTATGATGTTTGAAAAGGTATACTTGTCACAGTTCAATAGGTATAGTAAATAATTTAACCTTGGCAGAGCTATTTTTAACAAAATCTATTATTGCCTTGGGGCAGAGTCTAAAAAAAGTCTGATAAAAACCTCTTGGGTCTGAAATATCACCAGGAATTCTAGATCCTTCTGATGAGACAGTAAATTAAAATAAAGAGTTAAAATACCAAGCATACAGGAGCTCTTTTTGACTTCCTGTGTAATACATAAAAAGTTTGGGTAGGAAACTTCCATTTGTTTTCTCTACCTTTTTAAGACAACTTTCTTCATAATATATACATATATATATGTATATGTAAACCTATCATCCATTCAGAAATTACTATAAAATCCTAAAGTCAATTGTAAAGACCTCTTATAAAATTACAATTTAAATTCTCAAGGCATCATAGTCTTCAAGGTTGTATACAATTGTCAAGATAGAATAAAAAATGTTAAGGCAACAAACATGTGATCTCTGATAGTTGAGATGACAAATTCAGTATTCATAGGACTTATGGGCTTTTACAAATTAAAAAAAATTGTGTAAGATGTTCATGGCCTTTTACAATGATATATTGTTCTATAAAAATCATAGGTAAATGGTACAAATAAAGAATCATATAACAGAATTAGGTTAATACAGGTAAACTTAAAAATATTTTTTTAAACCTTAAGGAAATCAGGAAATACAATGAGATAAACCACAATTACAAACAGTATAGTGAAAAAAAAAACTTTTTTTACCAATCAGAATAAACTTGTTCACTATTAAGGAGTTACAATAAAATCACAAACAGAATTTATCTAGTAGCCAAAAACTTTGTTTACAATGATTCAGTATAACAGAAAGTTATTGATCAGATTAATATATGAACTTAAAACAGCAAAATTAAATAACAAAACAACAATCAGCAAAATACAATAAGATACAGAGACTTTCAAAAAACCATGGAGTCTGAGGAGGCTTACTAATTTTACCTCCAGACTTTTAAAAGTTCCATTTAAGTTCCCTTGGCCCAAAGGGCCAGCATGCGTGAGGGTGGGGGTGAATCTTTCCCCTGAGTCTCAGACAGGATAAATGCAAGGAATGCTTTGAAATAGGCAATGTGGCCCATGCTTGCCATTCTACTTCCTGTTTGAAGAGTAAAAGTTCGGGCCCACATAGAAGCCAACTGGGGTAGGGAATAAAAAAGCCGAAGGCTGGGGCACTCACATGGAGCAGGCCTGTGGGGGTAGAAGCTCCCTTTAGGTTAAAAGTCATTAATGTCTTTGAGGGAACACCCAGGAAACTCCAGTATGCACAATGAGAAAGAATGGGTTTTATACCTCCTAAGTTTCAGGTGGTGGCAGCAGCAGGGGCTCCAGACACTTCAGCTGGAGTTCAGGTGGGAGAATCGGGAACAGGGATCAACACTCCAGGGGGAAGGTAAGAAACGGCTTACCCCCAAGCGAGGGGGAGGTGGGGCAGGGGGCTGCCTGCATTGGCTGGATCCGAGGCCAAGGGGACTGGCAAGAACTAGCAGCCAGGAAGAGGCTGCTAGAAAAATGACTTTCCCCTTTTCCAGAAAAGTCCCTCAAAGAAAAATAGTAGGGTGCAGAAAAATAACTTTCCCCTTCCAAAATGTCATTCAAAAGAACTGAGCAAAGTGGCCAAAAAGAAAAGCACAAAAATGGCAGAAGAATGTCTGAAGCTCTGGAGAGGATCTGGAGGTGTCTCAAAGTTATGCCTATGGGGGGAGGGTAAAAAATCATGGCAGAAGTATTGTGGCTTGTTAGACTATCTGAAAAATTGAGAGTTACGTCCATTCATGGTCACCATAAATGTAAGAAATAAAATGGATATAAAAGGATAGATGTAAAAATATTATGGTTTTTAAAGATTTATTAACAGCCATTAGAAAAATGAAGCCACATGCAATATTAAGAGTTAGTTTGAAAGACCCACCATACCTCCACCACTCTCCTGCTTCAGCATCCAAAGAGAGCGTGCCCTTCCAGGCATTTCCTTTTATACTTCTCTCTATATTATTTCACTTCCTGTCTATGTAATTACACAAGAGGAATCATGGGAAACGTAGTTTGAAGGAGCCCTAAATGTCCACAGGAAGTTTAGATCAGGGACCTCAAAATTAGTTCAAGGACTCCCAAATTTCCAGTATCACAAGTAGAAACACAGAAGAAAAACAACTGCTCGAATATATGGGTTGATGTGGACATGATTTGGGAAGTAAACTCTAAATGACCACCCTAGTACAACTATCAATAATATGGAAATAGGTCTTGATCGATTACACATGAAGAAACCAGTCTAAATGTGCATCGGCTACAAGAAGGGAGGGAGGTTGGAGGGGGGAGAGAGTAAGAACATGAATCATAGAACCATGGAAAAAATTTTTTTCTAAAAAATAAAAAACAAAAAAAAACAAAACAAAAAAATTACAATAAACCTCATATCATAGGGGAAAATATATAGGGGGGATACATTGCAAAATCTAATGAAAAAAAGTAAGTCCAAGTTCAAAAGGAGGACCTCATTGGCAAAGGGCCTTGAGAATATCAGTGCCCCTCAAACATCAAATTTCCTTCCAGTCCACACTTGTAACCATCACTGAGGAGAATAATCATGCACTTTCCTGGTCAATACTAACTTCAACTACTGACAAACTTTAAACACAGGAGCCCTGGAGCTGGTAGCATCCCCCAGATCATTGGTCCTACTTCAATCAAATCTCTCGAAGCTATCATTTGAGAAAGCAGCTTCTGTAGAAAGAATCAGTCATATGCACCAAATGCCAACCACTTGTCACTCAGAGGGCAAGTAAGCTAGCCTAGCTGAAGCAGTAGGGTATCCTGAGGGAGAGACACTAAGCAGAGTGCATGAGGCAGATGAAACCATCACCACCACCTTGATGACCATATCCCCTTATACCCTTATGGAGATTCTTCAAGACCCTGAGCACAAGAACCTTGGGAACAGCATGCTGGAAAGCCCTTAACTTAACCTTAACTACCATCCTGGGCAGCCATCCCTGTGAGCATACAGCCTGGCAATTCCTCTTGCCTGTGCTGCAGCCCCAGTTAAGGAAAACCCAGAGAAGAAAGTTCTTGCCACCAAAGTCTTTGATATTGTTAAATGGTTCATTGTCAGAAAGTGATATGATTTTATCAGTGGAAATTACATTAAAGAAGAGGCACTATACCATCTGTTTTGCTACAGCATCTTAAGGACCATGGGGCCTTTCCATCTGAATTGCAGCTTAAATCATCCATGTGTGTTATCCCTCTTTAGAATATGAGTTCCTCAAGAGGAGGCACTGTCTTGCTTTTTCTATTTGTGTGCTTACTACTTAGTAAGCATTCAATAAATGCTTGATTTATGTATTCATTCTTAAGTGGTTAGGAATCCTGTTGGCTTACAAATAGGGCTGCATTTTACTACCCCCTTGACTCCAGGAAGTTTAAAGAATTTGGTTTCCCATAAATCAATCTGCCCAGCTTTCCAATTTTGATTTGTATGAAATATAACAATTATAGCTAGGATTTATCTAGAATGTTAAGTTTACAAAGCACTTTACATTTGATAAACTTTTAATTTGATACTTACCAAAGTCCTGTGAGGTAGGCACTATTATTATCCCCCATTTTACAGCTGAGGAAACTGAGATTTGGAGAAATTAAATGACTTACCAAGGGTTACAGAGCTAGGTAAGCCTATAAGATGGGATTTAAACTTATACCTTCTTGGCTCCAAGTCCCACACTCTGTCTATTGTATTACTAGATCAAGAAATAAAACAGTTTAGATGCAATTGAATTACTCTTTGAGTCTAAAAATCTTATATCTATCCAGAAAATGAACTTTATCTGAATTCAGAAAATATCAGTTGGCAAATGACATTTTTTTCCTATTCAACAGAATGCAACACCTCAACCCTACCTGACGCCCCCAGAGTCCTGGAAGAATGTTTGTTCACCTCACCTGGATGAATACTTTGCCCCCATCGCAGCTCACCACAGGACGACCTGCATTAATGAGAGCAAAAAAGAAAGCAAAGACTGGCAATTATTCAAGGAATTGCTATTGAATTTCTTCCCATTGTGTTCTGAGATAGGATCTATACAAACACCCAGTGAAAGCTGGCTTTGAAGAGCCTTAGCTAACTCAAAGGCAGGGAGAGAAAGATCTGCTGCTGCCCAGCTCCTGACTGTTCTCTGTCATTCTCTCATGTCTTAGAAAGAACATTATCACTAAAAAGACGATTTATAATAGAAATACTGGGGATGATGGGCCATCCTTAGGGCCACTGTACCTTAATGAATTTCCTTCAGTAATTGCATCTCTTTGGATGAGAAGGAATCTGCCACAGAAAGAAAATATATTGGCATATTCACCATCTCCCTCAATATTCCCATTCTTTGGGCCCTGATTAGAGGGGGTCTGGCTGGGAACAATGACATGATAGCATCAAAATATCCACTACTTATAAATGAGCTGAACTTGCTTTTCTGAGGCTTATGATCTAGAAAAGTGCTTGGGTCCTTGATACAGAAAGAAAAAAAAATAGACTAATCCCCAGAAAGTAGGAAGAAACTATCAAAAAAGAAGTCTTGCCTATATATAAAGTAGTTAGGCCTGGGTTCAGGTGACCAAAGGCACTTTCCCCTTATCTCATTGCCCTTTACCCATTAGAAAGAATCACTCATCAGAAGGTCCATTAGCCAATTTTTTTCCACTAATCCCTTACTCTATACAACTGTTGATTCTCGGGTCATCTTCATCTTCATCTTCATGCCATATTCCTGCCCTCTGTGTTCCACCCTTAACCCACCACTATTGCTTATGACTTGGACTTGGAATTCTAAGTGTGAGAATTCATCATACATACCCCAGCCTAGACACATTATATTGCTGCCAGGCCATTATCATGATATGCTGCTACCACCTCTAGCTTAGAGGACAGTAATCAAATTATTAATACTATTCCTAACAAAGACATGTATTATCTTCCCCTATTAGAATGTAAGCTCCTTGAGGACAGGGGCTATCTTACTTTTTGAATTGTATTCTTAGCATATAATTATCACATTGCCCAGCACATAGCAAATGTTTTCTTATCTATACATCTCTCCTATCTTTGCCTCCCTCCCTCCAACCATCCATCCATCTGTCCATTCCTTCATTCATATAAAGCTAATTTGAACCATATTTTCCCATTAAATTATACTATAATTACTTAGATATGCTTCAGTATTATTTGATCTCACTTTCATACCAGGTAAATTAGTGAATTTTAAAATAAAGAGTAAGGTCATGGACAAATTAAATAAATAACTTAATGGGTGAAAAATGAAATTGGTTTATAAAAAGGAAATCATGCCTCACTAATCTATTATATGTCTGGATGCTGGATTTATTTTTAGGAAGGCAAAAAAATTCCTTTTGTAATATGAATAACTGTTCATAATTCTTGTATATTTGAATTTATCTATATTTTTGTATTCATGTTCTGATCCATCATTGTTCCAAATAATGACAAAGATGAATAGATAGAAAGGAGTGGGAGAGAGATAGGAGAGAGAGAGAGAGAAAGGACAGAGAGAGAGAGTGAGAGAAGAGAGAGAAAGAAAGAGAAAGAGAGAGAGAGAAAGAGAGAGAGAAATGAGAAAAGAGAGAGAAACCTGCAGAAGGTTAATTAAATGCTTATAAGGTCCAAGGTATTGTGCTAAAGGTAGTGGTTAGAACTAAAAGAAGAAAATCCCTGCCCTCAAGGAGCTTACATTATGAAGGAGGAGTTTGACTAATAATAATAATAAAAAATAGTAATAAAATAACAATGGCTAGCATCTATATAGTGCTTTAAGGTTTATAAAACATGTTATAAACCTCATCTCATTTGATCTTCACAACAACCCTGGAGGATAGCTATTGTTGACATCCATTGGAAGAAGGAATTTTTATTTCTGGAAATTCCTTATATCAAAGGAATCTCAGCACTAGTGTTTCTCTATCCATCCTAGCTTTAGCATCTGAAATATGAAGACAAAAATTCAACAGTTCTTACCCTCAAGGAGCTTTCATTCCACTGGGGAGACAATATATATTCAACTAAGTTTTAAAAGAATGGGGGATTTTTTTTTCTCTTCCTTCTTTTCTTTTCTTTTCTTTTCTTTTCTTTTCTTTTCTTTTCTTTTCTTTTCTTTTTTTCTTTTCTTTTTTTTGATAGGTGGGGAGATCATTAATAATTGGAAAACTCAAGAGAAAGGAAATGGCAGCTGTATGTCTTTAAGGTAGCTAAGGATTCCAAGAGGTAGAAGTGAGATGGGAGAGCATTCCAGGCATGGAGGATACCTTGTGCAAAGACATGGAGTTGTGAAATTAAATAGGGTTCATTGAGAATAATAATAATTATGATACTTACAGAGCACTTTATGGTTTTCAAAGCATATTACCATCATCTCATTTGATCCTCACAATAACCCTGTGAGTATATGATATTATTAGTCTCACTTTTATAGAGGAGGAACCTAAGGCAAAGAGATGTTAAGTGACTTTTCCAGGACCAAATAGCTAACAAGTGTCTGTGGCAGGATTTACAAGTTTATTGCTCTATCCAGTCCATTTGTTGCCAAATTAAACAGGCTAATTTGCCTAGAATATAGAGTGATTAAGGGGGGATTAATCTGAAAACAGAAAAGACTGGGCAAAGTTGCAGTTATCCTAAAGACTTTGTGCCCCCTACTAATATTGTCACTGCACGTCTTCATCTCATTAAGTGTTTTTGTTAAATGAATCTTTTAACAAATATGCCTTGGTGATCTTTCTATTTTTCTTTCTTTCTTTTACAAAAAAATCAAGACTCATTAAATTTAATGAGTATTTGAAAGGTCAGCCTCATGAAGGGAATGTTGACTGTCTCTCTACAAGGTGGGAAAACTGAAAAATATCACTCTAATGAATCTTGCTATGAAGCCCTTTGACTACTTCTCAGTATTGAAATCAACCCCCCATTTCACACTAGGCTTACCTTTATTCCTTCTGTCCCTCTCCTTCCTGTTGGTCCCCTTCCCCAATCTTTTAATGAGCCATGTCTTTTATGGAAAGTAGAGCTGAACCGAGAACATGTAGCATGCAGTGAAATTTAACACATTTATTAGAGGAAGCCTAAAGGGAAAGAAGCAAATGCTCAGGAAAAAAAACAAATCCCTGGAAATGATCACAAAGAAAATAGGAAAGGAATACACAAAAACATATTTGGTGGAAAATAGCCCAGAAAATCAAGACTTTGCCAGGTTATTTTGGATCTCATCAAAGCATAATGCTCATGATGTTTATCATTTTCACCCAATCACTTGGGTATCGTTCCAATGGATGAATCTTACCACCTGCATAGCATATGCATACTAAAGCATGGTTCTGAGATTTTTTTTTGTCAAAGACCTCTTTGGCTGCCTAGTGAAGCCTGTGAGTCACTTCTCAAATTCATGATCTTAGATGCATAAAATACATGTGATTATAAGGGGACTCAATTATATTGAAATGTAGTTAACTTAATACTTAAAAAAATAAATTCACAGACTCCAAGATATCATATGAACTTGTGGGTCCCACAAGAATGGGAGCTACCTACTCAGTCTAGGTGAACTTAAAAACTTGGAGCCCACACAGGAAGGATACCTTGGAGATGTTTGTGTCACCAAAATTTAGCATAGGTTTAGGGAAAAGCATTGAAACATAGATCTGAAAATGATGCGAATATAGATGTCATCATATACTGAGAAGGCTATGTCCTTTCCTTAATACTGTTCAGAGATAAAGCTCCAGAGAGATACCTTCAAACAAAGATGTAACTAGGGAAGTCAAGGGATTGAGATTAACAGAGACTAGTTTTTTATAGAAGTTCACTAGTCCAGGCTTTTCCTACTTCATATGTCTTAAACTACTCTCACTACTCACAAATGGACAGAGATAGAGTTCATTCTTCCACATAGACAGGACCAGATAACTAAGTCTTCAACCAAAAGAAAATTCCATGGAGACCCACAAGCTCACATAAAAAGGCATGAGGACTGAAAAGCCTAAATTGCTCAGAGTATAGAAGTTTCCCCAAATTCCTCAGTCTTATCTAAAAGCATTGCCAAAGAGTTACACAATCAAAGAACTGTGGAGTGTTCAACCTTGTATGCCACTTAAAATGATACGTGGTTGTATTCATTGACCTCTACAGTCCCTACTAGCTCTAAATTTTTGACATGATGATAGTAATTTTAATGATCAATAAGCATTTATTAAACTTCTTCTATGTACCATGATATAGCAGGCTTTGGGTTACAAAGATGAAGTAAAGCTTATATATAAATATCTTAAAGTTGATCAGGGAAAACACATGACTATAAAGCAGATATAAATTATATTCAAAATAAAGGCAAAATAGTTTTTGGAAGAAGTACTCATAATTGGGGAATCAGGAAAAGGGAGAATATTGGAAGTGCCCAGCTTTATAAAGTTTGTAAACAACTATCTTCACAATAACTCTGGAAGATAGGTAGTATAAATATTATTATCTTCACTTGACACATAAGGGAATAGACGCAGTGAATTGCCAAGGTTATGCCATTAGTAAGTTGGTAGGACCTTTATTCAAACCCAGGTCTTGTAATCTCAAATTTAGTCCTCATTCTCCTTCTCAGAGGCAGTTTTAGAGTGTTTGAACTTGGAGTTCTGAAGACATAAGTTCATATTTATCTCTATGAGTCAATCATTCCATCGTTAAATGTGCCAGGCACTGTGTTAAGATCTGGGCATACAAATGAAGGTTCAAAGCATAGTCCCTGTCCATAAGGACCTAATGTTCTGAGAGTGAGACAACATCCAAAGAATTAAGTAATATGAGATACATATATATATAGGTAAATCTCTTGGGGAAATGTGAGATAAGTTCAGAAGAAAGTACCAGCAGTTGGTAGGATGAAGAAAGGCCTCCTGCAGAAGATAAGATTTTAAGTCAGGCTTGAAGGAAGTCAAGGAAACCAGAAGGCAGAGGCAAGGAAGGAGGGAATTATAGGCATGGGGGACAGCCAGTTAGTCAAAGACACAGAATAGGTGAATAGAGTGTTGTGTGGGAGGAGGATCAAGTTGGCTATTGTCACTGGATCAAAAAGTATGTGGCATGGAAAAAGGGTTTTGATTGTAAGGTTAATGAAGACTAAAAAGGTAGTTAGGGACCAGTAAGGAAGGTAGTTAAGATCTTTAACCTTTGGTAGATCATGAAATGCTTTGAACCTTAACTTCTTCACCCACAAAATGGAGATAATGGCGTCTATAATAGGGCAGCTAGGTGGTCCTGTGGATAGAGTACTGAGCTTGGAATCAGGAAGATCTGAGTTTAAATTCAGTCTCAATCACCTGGGCAAGTCTCTTAACTCTGTCTCAGTTTCCTCATCTGTAAAATGAGCTGGAGAAGAAAATGACAAACAACTCCACTACCTTTGCCAAGAAAACCTTAAATGGGGTCATGAAAAGTTGACTATAACTGAAATGACTGAAAAACAAAAGTGCCTATCATATCCACTTCAGAGAAGTGTAATAATGCTCAAAGGAGATATGATCTATATAACAGATTGTAAAGACTTAACGTACTTTACAAATGTCAATTACACAGTCTTAAACAACACCTTTAGCACTTGGAACAAGTAGAATTGACTCAAATGCCCTCAATTCAGCTTTGTAATCCCTGATGTGAAATAGCACAAGAAACAATTGAGGCAAATTCAGCTAAGCAAGAGGAGAGAGTTGTTGCTAGAGTTGCTTACAGATGGATGTTATTAATAATGCTTCCTATTTTAACTAAGTATTCTTTTGGACTAGTTGCTAAGCTCAGTTGGTTCTTAAAGAGTACAGACATTAAATTTGTGCACCTGCTTAATTTTGGAAACCAGGGGCAAAACCCCAGTTACTCAATCCAAATTTCAGAATTCTTTACCTTTGGGTGTGCCTTAGACCCCTTTGGTAGTCTGATGAAGCCTGTGGACACTTTCTTGGAAGAATGCTCTTAAATATATAAAATAAAATGCAAAGGATGACTAAGGAAATGAATTAGGCTGCCATGTAGTTATTTTAGACACAGTGATGCTCCCCTGTAATCTCAGCTACTAGGGAAGCTGAGGCTAGCAGATCTCTTGGGCTTCAAGGGCTCTAAGCTGGAGGAAGCTAGTCTGATCAGCTTTCCAGATCACATTTGATGTAATTACAGAGGTCCTTTGAGTTGGCCACCATATTGCCCAAGGAGGGGTACAATGGCCCAGGTTGGAAATAGTAGGTCAAAGTGGGATTAGGCTCATGAGTAGCCCTGGCATTTTCATCCTCAGTGAAATGGAAGAGTGATTTTTTAAAAGAAATAGTTATAAAATATGAAAACATTTTTAAGAGCATAGATCCTTGGTTCATAGATCCTTGGTTAAGAACCCCTACCCTAATGACTTTTAGCTTTGTTATTAAACCTTGCTGAGTTTGGATATATTTGTTTCCCTTGATAAGAATATAGGTTTGTTGGGGGCAAACTGCACATTTTACTTCATTTATATCTCCCACAATGCTCAGCACAGCACACAGCACACAGTAGGTGCTGAACAACTTCAGTTTACTGAATATCTACCAAATGTACCAAAAGTGACTTCTAAAAAACTAATAGGAATTATGTGGGATTTTCTTCTAAGTCCCCTTTTGTCCTTTAAGTGTTGACTGAGGCTAAGATGAGTTTATAAGAGACTCCTAGATGGCTCAATGGATAGAAAGCCAGGTCCAGGAATGGGAAGTCCTAAATTTAAATCTGACCTTAGATACTTCCTAGCTATGTGACCCTGGGTAAGTCTTGTAATCCCCATTGCCTATCCATTACTGCTCTTCTGCCTTAGAACCAATACATACATTCTAAGACAGAAGGTAAGGGCTTTAAAAATGGATGGATTTATATCTGGTTCTTGGTTTCATTACTTCAATTGACTTACCGAGGCACCTGACTCAGAAAGAAGGGGAAACAATGGAGTCACATCAAGAATGAGTGTTCTCTCTGAGCCTTAGATTTTTTTTTTAATAATGCTTTAAGTTTTACAAAGTGCTTTACAAATATTACACCGTTTTGTCCCTAAAACAACCCTGAGAGGTAGGGGTTGTTATCTTCATTTTACAGATGAGGAAACTGAGCTAGGCAGATTAAATGACTTACTTAGAGACACAGAGCTAATCAACATCTGAGGAGTAGGCTTGAGCTCATATCTTTCTAAACCTAGGTCTGATCCTGTAAACAACATTCCACCTAGTTTTAAAAATGAGGTTCCTTGGAAAAGAGTTGTTGATTTGGATCAACATCTGGAAAAGAAGATAGAATCCTTGATAACTTAGGACACCTTTCTTTTTTTTTTTATTAACAATATTTATTTTATCTTATTCCCATGCTCTCCCACCCCTCCTCCCCCCCAAAATATGCATGGTTAAGGAAAAAATTCTCACATTAGCCATGTCCAAATATGTGTTTCTCCTTTGGCAAATTTAGCTATTGTTGTTTAATTAAACTTAAGTATACTTTTCAACAGCTCAATAGACCAAGTCATCAAAGCACCTCAGTTTCCCTTCAAAATGATTCTTAGCATTAATGAGCCTGTTTGAGCATTTTTCAGTTCTTACAAAGAATTCCCTTATTGAAAGTGAAATGAAAATATTAGTTCCTGGAGGAAACACTTGAACATCTAGCTGGAGCTACAAGTAACAGTTATCAGAGCAAGCTCTTCTCTCAGATTCCCCCTCCCATTTTATCAGACAAAAACAATCTAATCTTACAAACAGAGATAATCATGTCTTATTCTGACTCAGTGTGATAGATGGCACTGAGTTAGATAAGAACAAGAGTTTCATCTGGAATGCAGTTTGCATGAGGGAGACTAAGGTAAAATAAACCGAGAAAGAGAGCTTGAAGGCAAATTCTAAAGGTCTTTAAATGTCCAGTAAAGGAGTTTTTATTTGATCCCAGGGGCAATAAGGAGGCAGTCGTACAGGACATCTTCCTGAGTTCAAATCTGGCCTTAGACACTTATTTGCTGGTTGACCCTGGGCAAGTCATTTAATCTTATTGGTCTCAGTTTCCTCAACTGTCAAAAGAGCTGTAGAAGGAAATGGCAAAGTACTTCTAGTAGCTTCATAAGAAAACCCCTAATGGGATCACAAAGAGATTGATGCAACTGAAATAGCTCAACAAAAAAGAGCTTCCTGAGAAGAAGGGTCATATTATTAAATCTGAGTTTTGGCAATATCATTTTGTCAGATGTGTCAGGGATGGATTGGGGTTGTGGAGGGTGAAGTAGAAAGAGTCTTCCCCGAACAGATAGCATTGGCTGCCCCCAGAGATATTCTCTGGCCTAAGAACATCCCCACTGTGCCTCGCCAATGCTCCAGTGTCTGCTTGCTTTATACTGTTTTCCAGAAGTCTTTGAGGAATGATCCAGTTTCTTATCCAGAAGGAAGTCTGAAAATTACTCTCATGAAAGACTCAAATGAGTTTAATCAGTATTATAAGAAGGTTTAATATGAGAGGCAATTATACCTAACTTCCCAGCTTTCCTATATTTAGCCAGTACCAGCCTGGGGAGACTACAGAAATCCCTAGTGATCAGTTTATCCGATAGTACAACATAACCTTTAGGACTGATAACTGTACCAAATATTGAACAGTTAAAAGTAAATGTTATTCTAATTAACTGCACTCACCAGTGACAGCAGCTTTCTCCCTAAAGATTAGCTTCCCCCCCTGCCCCAAGACCCCAATCAAGATTAAAGAAAAAAAAGGGAAAAAAATTGGCTTGATGGCAGAAAACATCTGTAATCTTCAAAGGTTAGCAGTGGTGGCTCAGCTTTCTATCAGATAATCTATATTTCTTCTGAGATACTGACCACCAGAAAAACTGGGCAGACCCAGAAGACACCTACAAAATCAAGAGGGCAATTTCCAATGAGATACTATGTGTAAAATCTCTGTAAGTCTTCATCATGCCAGCCCCAACCCCAGAGCAAGGGCATTAGAAGGGCAGAACAGAAATGCAACCTTCTCTCACCTCATAAAAGGTGAAGAAACAGATCTCCTAAAACTTTTCTTGTAGTTTTTTCCACCAGGCATCTTTTGCTCCTGCTGTGTCACACTGGGATTCCAAATTAAGTACACCTGAGGTTTAAATTGCAAAGATCAGTTCAACATCTGTTACCTAATTCTAATAACCTCCACCAAGTAAAAGAAGAACTGTCTCCAGGTATTGCTGTGGAGAGGAATAAATAGCCCCAAACTTGTGGAACTTCAGACTCAGAAGTTCTGAGGAAAGTGAGTCATTCTGGAATAAAGAAAACTGTTGTGGTTGAAGTAGGTATGCAGAAGACAATCTGAGAACTGAGAGCTCCAGCAGAAATGAAGAAGAAGAAAAGAAAGAGGAGGAAGGTCAGAAGGAGCAGAAAATAGAGTTGAAAGACTCTAGAAATATGAGGAGCAATAGGATTGAGTCTTGCTTATAAATCTGTGTTAGCTGGCAATCTTGACCTTCAGAAATACAGGAATTGTTTTGGGGACATATCCTATTAGTTCATAAAACCTACATTTTATAACCAGATGTCTTTATAGACCCTAATTAATCCTGACAATACTGGGGAGGGAGAATGTGATGATTAGAGACCTGCCTCCAAGAAACAGGAGGTTTTTGTTTGGCTTTGTTTAAGGTAGAAGGTGGAATGGAATGAGAAGTTGTTAACCTGGAGTCCATGATATTTACAATTTTTTTTTTCAAGAACGACATTTTAATACATTATTTTCCTTTATAATTCTCTGTGTTTTTTATTATGCCATTAAAAATATGATACTGAGTATGACTGCATAGTCTTTACCAGTTTGCAAAAAGGGTCCAAGACTCAAAAGGGGAAGGATTTCTGTTTTTAGAAGGTCATTACATTAATAGATTAGGCACTTGCAAATAGACTATCATTCCTTTAGCCTAAAAGATATAGTCAGAGAATAAAACATGACCCCAAAGTCATTTGGCTGATATTCTCACAGACTTACTGCCCTACTGGACCTTGGGTTGAGATCTTTGATACAAAGCCATGATTATAGGATTTTGGAGCTATTAAAATAACCTGAATTTTAAAAATATAATGATAATAATAATAACTAATATTCAATTTAAGGAATACTGATCTTGGCATCAATGAAGGTAGGTTCAAGTTCCATGTCTTGGGGAAATTGTTTCACCTCATTAAGCCTCAGTTTCTTCATCTATGAAATGAGGTGGTTAGACTTGGTTACCTGAGATCCCTTCTGCCTCTTTGACTATGATCACATAATCTGATTGTTTTGACCAGGACTTATGATTTCATTGGTATGAAGAACCTCTAGTGGGGAAACTCCCACCTCTCATACAGATGGGCAACTGCTTCATACTATATAGACTTAGAGCCTTGACCAGAGCACTAAGAGGTTAAGTGATTTTCCCAGGGTCACACGGTCAATATATATCAGAGCTAGGAACTGAACCCAGATCTTCCTAACTCCAAGACCAGCTCTCTATCACTTACAAAATATTGTTTCTCATTGGGAGGGTAGAGATTAGATAGATAGACAGATAAAAGAGATGAATGGATAGAGAGAATATTCTTCACATTCCTTCTTTGAGCCATACCTAATGAAGCAATCTCCTTGGCTATTTAAAGAACTAATCTTTCAAATGAATTAAGCCCTTTCTACTTGCTAGATCCACATTGCCATGTTTATTATTTAATTAGGACCAGCTATTGAATATATGAAGCCCTCTCAATAGCCATTTACCAAGAGTGAGTGACAATTTTGCTGGGCACTTCATTGTACTGATATCATACTGATTACTTTTTTTGTGCCTATGCATGACCATCCCTGATTTTAGCTACCACAGTCTGGGGAGCTATTGGCCTGCCTGACTTGCCATAATACTATCTAACAGGATCCCAACAGAGAAGCAGATTCATCTTTCATTGAGATACCTACCTCCCAGGGTCTACACGCCACATTCTGTTTATTCATTCATTTATTCACCCATCCATCCATCCATCCATCCATCCATCCAATCATTTGTTCATTCAAGCATTTATTAAGTGCTCACTGTATGCAAATTGTGCTAAATTTGACAAAAGACATAAAGGTATCCAAAAGGAAGAGGTCCAAAGACAAAATTCATCATAAATTTCTCAGTGGTAAACAGAAGAGATTAGACAATATATAATTCAGGACCCTTCCATCTCTGACATTCTGCTGTCTTGATCTATAATTACCCTAGAAGGATCCTGATTTTTTTTTCAAGTGGTAGAGGGAATATAGGGAATGTCTATGGGACAAGACATCAAGTCAATAAGACTTGGTTTCAAATCTTGCCTTTTTCTGACAGATATTGGCTGTGTGATCTTGGACACATTGTTAGATATCTTTAAGCCTCATTTTTCTACTCTGTAGAATGAAGAAAATTAGCTAAATCCTATCTAGCATCCCTTTCATCTCGGAATCCATGGTCCTATTATACTATTTCCTCCTTATTTCGCCATTTCCAGCCCCTCATACAAATTATATCTTTACTTTAATGAAGTAAAAAATTATGATAATTATAATAACTTATATTTATCAGACTCTTTGGTTCACAGGATAGCTTCCTGACCAGATATTCTTATTGTTTTCCAGTCATTTCAGCTGTGTCTGACTCTCTATGACCACATTTGGTGTTTTCTGGACAAAGATATTAGAGTGATGCCATTTCCTTCTCCAGTTCATTTTATAGATGAGGAAACTGAAGCAGATAGGGTGAAGTGACTTGTCCAAAGTCATATTGCTATTAAGTGTGTGTGGCCAGATTTGAATTTAGGAAGATAATTGTTCCTGACTCTAGTCCTGGCACTCAGAGCACATTTTAAATATTATGTTCATCTTCAGGTACCATATTTTAGGGAAAGTATTAATCAGGTAGAAATCATCTAAAGGAGTAAAAGAAGGATGATGAAGGGCCTCAAGTTCATGTCATATCATAGTATCTTGAGAGTACTTGAAAGACTCTGTTGCAGAAGAGGGATTAGCCTTGTTCTTCTTGGCCCTACAGAGAGAAAAAGAGGAATTTGCAAAAATTAAATGAATGTAGAGTCAATGCAAAAAAAAAATTCTATTCACCAGATCTGCCAAAAAGTAAAATGTCCTGCCTGCCTGGGGAAAATGGGTTTCCTTTCCTTGAAGATCTTCAGGTTGAGGCAGAATGAGGCTATTTGTTGGGGATGAGGTAGAAAGCACTCAAATCACATTCATGGTAATAGATAGTCACTGAGATGCACTCCTATTCTGAAATTTGGTGATTTTGTGTTCTCTTTTAATAAAGATTTGATTAAAAAAAACTTCGTGGGGGATTAGCACAAATTTTATTATCCCTGAGGAAGGAAAATGAGCCCAGGGAAGATAGTGACATGCTGAAGGTCATAGAGTTACTGTTAAAATAAAGAGCCCAACACAGATCTTCCAGTTCTTATTGTCCCCAATTTACCCTGTATGTGTATTATTTGTATATAGCCTTTGCACGTTATCTCCTCCATGGGAATGATTTTCCTAAGATCAGGGACTTTTGTGTTTTACCTCTTTTTGTATCCCCAGCATTTAGCACAGTGCCTACCTAACAAATGCTACTTGCCTAACTGACATTGCCTTTTCCATTAAAATAGAAGAGGGAGGGGGGACAAGTGAACAGAAGAAAGGAAATGGAAAATTAAAACATAGATATTGGTCTGAGACATCTTCTAAAACCATTATTGAATTCCAGCTCAGATATTTTTCCAGCTGTTACAAATTCCCCATCTTGTTTAGATTTATCAATGTTCTCTCTCCATGTGATTTAATTATTTACTAGGTTTCTTGCATTTTTTCCTCCAGATATTGTCTTGTAAGGATTTTTTTAAACATTCTAAAACTGAAAAGGTTTCTTATACAGTGATATTTGAAAACCTGAGCTTAGTGCTTATATGCCATGCAATAAACATTTTATCAGGTAATGGGAAGGCCCACTTTGGTAATAAGTGTGGGTTTACTTCCTAATTATTTGTGCTTCCTTCTATATCCCATAGAGCCAATTAGAATCTCTTGGGTCAGTAAAATAATCCCAAAGTGAGTCTAGATCAGCAATATCCTGGAATGTTTAACTGGCTCCTCCCACCCACCCCAAATGTAAGCATGGCAAATTTTTTTAACCTATATTATTAACATTTTATCATTTACTTAAGTCTAAACAATCACTAGAACAATAACTCAAACCCATATTTATATCATTTGCTGAATTGTAAGATGTAAATGTTCATATTGAAAATTTAACAATCAGTTCTCTGAGCTGGTACAAACCCTGGTCTAGATCCATTTCCTTTGAGGAAGGGACTGATGAAAGAAGGGAAAGTGAGAAACAAAAAAATCCATGTGTGCGGTTGCTGTGTTTTTTTTATTGTTTTTTTTTTTTTTTTATTTTAAACCCTTAACTTCTGTGTATTGACTTATAGGTGGAAGAGTGATAAGGGTAGGCAATGGGGGTCAAGTGACTTGCCCAGGGTCACACAGCTGGGAAGTGTCTGAGGCCAGATTTGAACCTAGGACCTCCTGTCTCTAGGCCTGGCTCTCAATCCACTGAGCTACCCAGCTGCCCCGTTGCTGTGTTTTTAAATAGAAAGGCTAAGTGGATCTTCAATAGGACCTTGTGAAAGAACACAATTAAAATATGAAGAAAGCTCAACTGAAAATAAAATCAATGGAGAAAAGAGGCAATGAAGTGGCAATAAAAATACCAATAATGACTAGAGGCTTCTGTAAGTCATGTGAATTCTCTCTAGCTATAGGTATATAATTTGGAGTCATGAGAACTGGGTTTGAGTTTCAACTTATTTATTTACATAGGTGATTTTGAAGAAGTCATTGGATTTCTCTGGGTCTTACTTTTTTTGTTTGGAAAATAAGGAGATTGGAAGAGGTTATCTATTTGGTCCCTTCTAAGTCTAAATCTGTGATCCAATAATATGAACTCTAGGGTATTGTTACTATTAATAAATCCTTAATAAACATTTATCAAGCACTTTTTATTTGGCAGATATTGACCTAGGTTCTGGAAATACAAAAATGAAAGAACTGGTCTCCAAGGAGCTAACATTCTCTTGGAAAAGACATCATGTAATCATACAATGTATAACACTTCTCAAATACTTCTCACTACTAGTCTCAGAGTTCTAGGGTTACCACTGAGTTGTTCTAGTATTGTCATTTATGAGCCCCTACCAGCATGCTTCTTTCTAATAGTAACCAGTAGGCTTCATGAGTATTTAGCAAAGGTATTTATTTACACTTGCTGTATATGACAAAAACCTTTCATCTAAAATAGTATAGGATGCTCTTCCACAAATACTCACAGGACCAGTGGAGAGAAAGAAGACAAATGTAAAGGTATAAGGTAGCAAGGCACATTTGTAGAGAACAAACATGGCAAAGGAATAGCTCAGCTCTTGCTTACATGGAATTCCTTTCTCTCTTCATAGGATCTCCATGAAGTTCCCTTTAGTTAGAGTTATCTACTGGGCTCTGAGCTTCAATGTTTTCATAGAGTTGGTATCCAAGATGTCTCCCCTGCCACAAGCAGTTATACTCTCTGATGCTCCCTATTCCCAAGTAATTATCAATTTACCTTGATATGGCATCCCCTTTTTGTTCTTTCTGATGACATGATCAGTGGAGGTGAAGGGAAGAAATGAGACAGAGAAATTTTCTCCCTCTCCTCCCCACAACAGTGATTACTATGATTCCTTTTTAGTGGCTTGGAATCCCTCAAACTGGAACTCTTCCACCACTAAAATGTTCCACCATTTCAAAAAGCTCTCAATGGACTGGCTGTTATATATTTTTAGGCCCAGGAATATGGCTAATTTAGTTAGCCATTCAAATTAGGTTTCCTTTAGGATATCATTTACTTTTCATTTAATAGTCAAAAATATTATAATTCTCTCAAGCTAATTAAAAATGTTCCCATATATAGTATATACTTTTAATTTATTGTTGATCCAATTGAGGTGTCTGGATCTTCTGTGAGTATATGTTTTACAGTGGTGATGAAGTCCCATACTTAAAATAAGCAGATACAAAATAAGTCTAAGGTAATTGGGGTGGGAGATTGGCACTGGCATCATAGGAGCCCTGCAAAGCTACCTTCCTCAGTTCTACCACCTGCCCCATCTCCCAACCCTTGACAAATGAGCCTTTTTTTAAATTTTTCAGTCTCAATTTACCTCTCATCTGCCCTTCACTCATTCATTCAACTCATAACTCTTACTATGGTGTGTCTGTCATTACATAAGCCAAGATAGCTTTGGTTCTCCTTTTCTAGGACTATAGAGAGAGAAAAAGGATGAAAATACCAGAAAAAAACAGATTATAATAAATATGAATAATTTTAATTACAGACTTAAATGCTTTTAGTATTTTGATAGCTGAGTTTTCAAATTAAAATTTTATTGTTTAATATTTTTACTTAGGCTTTTTTTAGGGGAAAATCATTCCAATGTCAATATGAAGTTTTCCTATCAAACAACGTACTACAAAGTTTTAAGAATATATATAATTATATCTTCTTTTTGAGTCCCAAATTTCTCTTTTTTCCCCCTAAAGACATCATTTAGTAACCAACATTCAGATTACATATTGGAATTTATGGCAATAAAAGAAACATGAGTCAGAAGTTTCCATAGTTTTACAGTATCAGTTTATCTGGATTGATTCCATCCACTAGGAATTCTGTGTGCATATTAGCCTAGCCACAAGAATGTTTTGATTTTTCAAAATCATTTCAAAAGCCCAGAGGAGCAAGAGACCACATCTCTATAACAATATCTCAAATATCATTTGTCATGTCAAATAATAGTTTTGTGCCCTAAGGGTGGAAACAGGATGGAAACAGGATGTCAACAAGTCAAGAGAAGTATTCAAAGAAAACATGTAATATTGTTAATCTTAATAGCAATAATACCTCAATTTTATATCATACTTTATTGAACACTTTATCCATACCAACCACACAAGTTAGATGGTTGTAAGTATTAGTAGCCTCATTTTACTGATGAGGAAACTGATATTTTTAAAAAACTGAAGTGACTTGCCCCAAATCACTGTGCTAGTAAGCAGCCTGACAAGGATTTAAGCATGAGTTTTTTTGATTCCATGTCCACTAGTTTTTGATTTTACCATATCGCCCTATAACTCTCAGTCCTATTCAAAGATTAACATAAAAACAACTCATATAACTCAAAATGGCATGCAATCATCACACATATAAAACGCACATACATACACATATATATTTGGGTGTATATAACTCATCATAAATGTGTGTTCATGCAAATGTCATGCACACATGTGTTAGACACACAATAGCTACTATGTATGGCATTGCATACCCAACAAAATATTGGAAGGAGAGTTAAATGCATATTGTGAGGTTCATTGGAGTGTAAATAGGTGGTAGCATATTATTAATGATGATGCAAACAAGAAATGATGTAAGAGGCATCATTAAGATCATGTGTAACTAGAAAAAGTGGTGGAAAACAATATACTAAGAATGAGAGATAACAAAGAAATAGCTCAAGTATTGAAATGGGTTCCCCCTCTCTTCCTACCTGCTGAAAAATTTATAGAATTCAAGGGAAATTTTCTACTTCATCACTGACCAGACTTTTTAGGGAGGATTCATGGAAATAAAATTTTATTGAAGGAGTATAAATTTTAAAGACCATTATATATGCAACCAACTATTATTACTTTTGTTGTGAAGGAGGAGGAGGAAAAGGAGGAGGAGGAGGAGGAGGGGGAGGAGGAAGAGGAAGAGGAAGAGGAAGAGGAAGAGGAAGAAGAAGAAGAAGAAGAAGAAGAAGAAGAAGAAGAAGAAGAAGAAGAAGAAGAAGAAGAAGAAGAAGAAAGAAAGAAA
>NC_058134.1:28480309-28492916 GCF_016433145.1 Gracilinanus agilis
GGAGAGAAAGGAAGGAAGGAAGGAAGGAAGGAAGAAAGAAAGAAAGAAAGAAAGAAAGATAGAAAAAGAAGAAGAAGAAGAAGAGGAAGAAGAAGAACAACAACAACAACAACGAGGAGAAGGAGAAGAACAACAACAACAACAATGAGAAAATTACAGACTATAATGGAGGCAGAGTTGCACAAAAAGTTGTCACAAATGCATTGCTGATGCTACTGCAAATGAAAGTAACAAAAATGATTTGTATTCATAATTAGAAATAAAACTATTTCACCTTTTGATACAATAATCATATTACTGATAGGAACATATCCCAAGAGCATCATAAAAATGAAAGAAAGAACCATTAGTACAAAGATAATTATTGACTCTAAAGCAAAACACTACAAGCATTATGAATGTCCAATAATTAAGGAGTGACTAGACAATACAACAGTGGAGTTCTATTAACAGTGACAAATATGAAGGATATGAAGAAATATACCTAAAGTAATTCAAAACGAGGAAAACAGTAGCTAAAGAACAAAAGCACATATACATAAATGAATGGACAATCAAAATAATCAGAAGAGGAAAGTAAGAGAACAATTGACAATACTGAAGTACATTTAAATTTAAATGTTTTCCCATTTATCTTACATTTATATTTGTCCTAGAAAATTGCCCATAATAAAAGGCATAATAATTTGGTACATTCATAATTTCATATGGGTAAATAAATAAAAGTTTGAATTTTTAAAAGTTTTTTTAAGTCCATGCTATAACTATTAGCATTTATAAATGCCTACCTTCAAATGTGAACTCATCCAAAATGTCTCCCTTTAACTGCAGGTTTTAAGAAAAAGGTTGATTGCTGAAAGTCATTTTATCAGAATACTGATAGCAAGGTGAAAATTACAAGATAACAAGATGGAAATTACAGCCAATTTTCAAGGGAAGATCAAATCATTTCCAGACCAGGGTTGGCAAGATATGTAAATAAGCATGCTGTTGTTTTTAAAGCACAGGTACTGAGCCTGCTTCATGGACATTTTAATGGATATTTAATTTCTCTTTTTATTTCTGATTACATAATAGAACAACTGCCACTATTTCCTCACACTACAAAGACATTCCTTTCATAACCCAAATGTTTCTATTTCCTGGTCCATTCAGTAATAAGTACAAAAATCAATTTATTTTCTGCAAATAGGGAGACACCTACCTCCTTGTGGAGACTGACATTTTAAAGTGGATATTAGCTCACTCTACAGGGCGAAATCTATTAAGAAATGGATTTTCTACCTTAAAAGAAATGTTATGGTCAGAAGAATTCTTAAGGAGGGTCTGCCATTGCCTACCTAATTGAGATGAAGAAGCACATTTCTTTTCTTCAGTATATCCCTATAGGGCAACTCTTGGAAAAGAGTCTGATTTGCAATTTCATTTCCATGGCCAGCCAGTGAAACAGTTGAAACACCAATATCACTTTATTCTGGGAAGCCACTTTTAGCCTTTGATGCTCTATTTCTAGAAAAATAACTGGGTAAAAATATTGAAAGCCTCACCATGAAATGCAAGTTCTTGAGAGAGTTTCTCTTCATTTGTTGTTTTCCTTTTGATTTTTCCTTTCATTTCTACTTTTAACTTTTCCTATAGACTTATTCCCTTTGGCAAACCTCATTGATATTCTTTTAAACTCTGGAGCATACCTTAGAAGAAAATATGATAAACCTTGAAGACCTGGGAATCAGAAAACACAAGTTCTAGTCCTCACTCTTCTGAGTAAGTAGCCTCTCCTCTCTAGGCCTATTTCCTCATCTGTAAAGTAAGGGGATAATGTTTCATGATCTCTAAGACTCACTTCACAGCTTTAAATTCTGTTTTTATGGGAGATGGTAAAAGGTTTGGGGTTCATGTAACATGAGGAATAGATCAAAGGAATCAAGTATACTTAGCCTGAAAAAGACTTGGGTAGGAGGTGGCTGGAGGTAGTGGAGGTAGGCATGATAGTATCTGTTTTCAAGTATTTCAAGGGCCATCATACAAAGAGGCTTGGGATTTATTCTATTAGAAAGAAGCAGGAGTAATGGGGGCAGCTTAAAGAGGTAGGCATATGTTCGGGGTAAGGGGAAATGCCCTGAAAATTGGAGGTGTCCAGAAGGAAATGGAATAAGCTGCCTCTGAAGTCATGGGTTCTCCATTTTGAGAAGTCTTCAAGTGAAGATGGGATAATCACTTACTGGATATATTATATAAGAGATTCTTCTCTTATGGTTTGGACTAGACAAATGCTGAGGTCCTTTCCAACTGTGAGGTCTAGTGATCTGTCCATATCTTTCTTCCCTTAGAATCAGAAAGACTTGGATTCAAATCTTGCCTTAGGCATTTTCTAGAAATATTACCAAAGACAAATTATTTAATTTCTCTGTGCCCTGAGGGCAACTCTCTAAGTTTCCAAGTTTTAGATGAGTTGTGTCTGAGGAAATTTCCATACCAGGAAAGTAACAGCACAAGTCCAGATGAAAGAGTTACCGAGAAATAATAATAAAATCTAATGATTATATGGAGAATGTAACAGTTATCTTATTTGATCATTACATCAACCCTGGGAGGTAAAGATTATTATTATCCTCATTTTACAGATGAGGAAACCAAATCAGCCAGAATTTAAATGATTTATCCAAGGTCACACAGCTAGTAAATATCTGAGGTTGGATTTGAGCTCAAGTCTTCCTAACTATAGACCCAGTGCTTTATCCACGGTACCATCTAGGTATCACACAAATGAAGAGAAAAAAAATTCTTATAAATAGCAAAGGTCATGGAGTAACTAGGGAGTATGATTCCCTTAGAACCACACAGGGTGAACTTCATGTCACTGTCTCACAGGGTGAATGGTTTTGCTTTCCTTCCATTTGGTAAATATCAAAGATTGATTATTGTAGTGTAAACAAGGTCAGGGATAATGTAAATTTTCTCTTTCATTTTCTCATTCCAAGACTTTCTTCCTCCCTCCTTCCCATTCTCACTACAGCTATTAAACATGTTTATGAAGTACTTATAATTGGAGAACTGGGGCATCCAAGCCAAAGCTACCAGGGGGCACATATCTTACCCAATCAATCTATGGGGGAATGTAGAGAAAATAAGAGAATGAGCAAAGATTATGGAGTGACACTGTCGACATGATCAAGTGTTAAATTCTAATTCTCAGATATTCTCAGTCCTCACTTTGGATGTTTTTACTTAATGGTTTTTTTCTTTGACTCCAGGGAGGATCTCCTCTCCATCCATTGCCATGATAGAAAGACAGAAGGCATCAAAAATACATTATTTAATGAAAGAGAGGAAAAAAAAACGTTTTAATTTTCTAATATCAGTTGTGGAGTCTCAAGCCTAGTGACCTCTAATAATTCATAGGATCATAGATATAGAACTGAGACCATCTGACCCAATCCCTCCTATTACAGAAAAGGCAACTAAGACTCACAATGATGAAGCAACTTACTCAAGGTCACACAAGGCAGTAAACTGGAGAGAAAGGATTCAAATACAGGTCATCCATCTACAAAACCAATGCCTCCTGGAACAGAAAATACTTTGCAAAATTCCAAGCACTGTATAGAAATATCAGTTATAAATCTCTTCTCAAGATCATATCCTAAAACAAGAGTTCTTGACCATCTCTGAGTAATGGACCCCTTTGGCAATCTGGTCTATAGACCTCTTAACAGAATAATGGTTTATTTATTTTATTTCATTCATTCATTTATTTATTTATTTTAGTGCATAAACTAAAACACATAGGTATTCAAAGGAAACAATTATAGTTTAAAATAGTTTTCAAAAATATTGTTTTTTTCTTTAGTTTAAGTACATGAATACCATGTTTAAAATGTTAGATTTATTATTGTCAATAGACCTAGGGCAGAGAAAACTCTCACCACAGCTTGATGCCCCAAATAACCTAAAATGTTGAGTATAATTTGTGCAATCCAAAGGTGATAAAGTGATAGACTTTGTAAAAAATGAATGCTTCTATAATGCTTCAACCCCAAAGGGTAAATTTTTTAGAAGTTGATCATGAATTACATTCATAGAGTGTTTTGATGTTTAAAAAATGATAGCTTGCCACCAAGCCTATGATGCATCTAGTTCAGTGTTATTATCTTTAGGATAATAAGATATTACAGCGGAGGAAGTTGAGACTAGGGAGGTTAAACAACTCTCAAGCCACATAGCTAAGGATACCTTAGAGTTATGAATGGAAGCCAGGTCTTTTGATCCAAAGTCAACTGTTTTTGTTTTTTCCACTAAGTCTCCAAAGAAGGATCTATGCCCTACAAAGGCTGCCACTAGTAATCTATACTGGAATCATCACATCTTGTTGCTTCTGACAAAGAACTTCATTGGCTTAATGAACTTGATTTGGCAGGGCATGGCCATAGACCTGCCATCAAAGGCTCAGGGAGGGAAATATTTGAGTATCTTTGAATCAAATAAATGTGAAGCAAGAAAAGATCTTAGAAAAGCTAGAAAAGTTAATAAGGTATCCCGATAATGCTTATTTTAGAATAGGAGAACATGGCTTGGTTGTCCTGTTGACAACCTAAATAAAACTGGGCAAGTCACTTCATCTTTCTAGGCTTCAGTTTCCCTAAGTATAAAAGGAAAGGCTTGGACACAATGATCTAAAATGGACTAGATGGGTTCTTCAGACCCTTCTAGTTCTAAAAACTGTAACTTAATCATTCAAAATAGTATTATAACTTAGATGAATATCCATATATGAAAAGGAATGTCTCTAAATGAGGTAGGAAATTCAATTCAATTCAGCAACAAGCATATTAAAGTGTCTTCTGTGTGTCAGATACTAGTGATAAAATGCAACAGTAAAAATTGTCCTTTCCCTCAAGATTATATTCTGTAAGGTGTGGGGTGGGAGTGAGGGAGATATAAACCATTTCTTAAATGAATGCTAGGAAAAAACACAACAATATATACAAATAAATTATTCACTATGACCAAGCTGTATTTTATACCAGTAATGCAAGTATGGTTCATTTTTAGGAAAATAATTAACATAATAGGTTATATTAGAAATAAAAAACTCTATGCCACATAATTATAGCAACACATACAGAGAATGTATTTGAAAAAATACCCTATACATTAATGTTATAGAAAAACCATACAAAGTTTTACATCAAGAAGTCATTTTTACTATTATGAAAAGATATGCATAAAATAGAAAAACTAGGATTGTCTGCAATAAAAAAAAACCACTGCCAAAACTTTTTAAAAATAAATGAATAAGGGGGGGCAGCTGGGTAGCTCAGTGGATTGAGAGCCAGGCCTAGAGACGGGAGGTCCTAGGTTCAAATCCGGCCTCAGACACTTCCCAGCTGTGTGACCCTGGGCAAGTCACTTGACCCCCATTGCCTACCCTTACCACTCTTCCACCTATAAGTCAATACACAGAAGTTAAGGGTTTAAAATTAAAAAAAAAATCTTTAAAAAAAAAAATAAAAAATAAATGAATAAGGGAGTATAGCAAGGATATCCTCTTTTCTTACCACCAGACATGGTACCAATAATAATTAGAAAAGAGAAAAAAATTAAAGTCACATATAGGCAAAGGGGACACAAATTTATTCCTATATGTTGATGACATATTAGTTTATGTTTTTAAAATAAATCATCAAAGAAACTGAGATAATTAATAGGTTCATTAAAATGGTAGGATATAAAAAATCCACAAAAAATCATTAACATTTTTATACAGCAATAACAAACCATTGGAGAAAATAATAAAAAAGGAAATTCCATTCAAAATAACTTCGAAGGGCATAAAATGTCTGAGAATCAATCTACCAAGATATGCTGAAGGCATATAAACATAATTTCAAAAATACTCTTTGAAGGAAAAACTTATGAAAAAAATTAGAGGAAAATCCATTTGTTCATGGTTGGACTA
The DNA here is from genome assembly GCF_016433145.1 of Gracilinanus agilis. Lineage (NCBI taxonomy): Eukaryota > Metazoa > Chordata > Mammalia > Didelphimorphia > Didelphidae > Gracilinanus > Gracilinanus agilis. The sequence continues at coordinate 28,486,269 of NC_058134.1, forward strand.
TGCCAATGTCACAAAAATGATGATACTATCTAAATTAACTTGTAGATGCAATGCTATAACAATGCTATAACTACAATGTGAAGACTTTGAAGAGTAATTCAAAATAATAAGAAAATTCATTTAGGATAAGGGGGAAAGTAAATAATCTCATTTGTAATAATGGGAGGGAAAAAATAGAAATGAAAATGAGAAGAACACTTCTAACCCTCAAATTATATTATAAAGAAGTAATACAACTATTTGATACTCATCCAAATTGTAAAAGTAGGTAAATGGAACAGACTAGATTCAATCAGGAACCCAGTGACTGAAAGACCTAAAAACATAAGTTACTTGAGGAAGAACTCTTCTTTAATATAAGCTTTGAGAAAACTGGAAGGCAATTTATCAGAAATTAGATTTAGACCAATATGTTATATCAAATAACAAGTTAAAAATGAATATGCAACATGAATATTAAAGAACAAACTTAAAAAAAATTTTAAAGGACAAAATTAAGAGCCTCTAATTGATAAGGCTATGGTGGGAGGAGTTCTTAACCAAAAGAAGAATAGAGGCTGTCATAAGGCAAGATAAAATAGATCATGAAATTTTTAAAAAGTTATAGGAATAAAACAATACAACTTGGAAAAGAAGAGACATCGTTTGGGAGGAAATCTTCATTTCAAATTTTCAAAAATAACATAAGAAGAAGTAGTTTATATTGAAGGGACTTCAGAAAGCTAGGTACACTAATATACTGTTGGTGGAGCTATGGATTTATCTAACCAACCATTCTAGAAATAACTTTAAGAGGGAAACATTGACTAAAATGCCTGTGCTTCCAGAGATTCCTCTCTTAACCAATACCCCTAAGAAGTCAAAGGTAAAAAAATAAGCATATTAACCAAAATATTTATAATGACACTTTTTGTGGTAGCTAAAAACTAGAAAAAGATTAGATGTATAAGTAGAGCATCTACTCTCTAGATGTAGACATAGTAGAAGTTGACTAGGGAATGGTTAAGCAAATTTGGCAGTATCGTAAGAAATGACAAGTAGAATTCAGAGAAACTTGGAATTACTCAAAGGAACTGATGTAGAGGAAATTAAGCAGAGGTAAGAACACAATGACAACAACAGTATAAATGGAAAGAACAATAGTACAAAAATAAGAGAAACAACAAACTCAGAAAGCTATGCATATATTGCAGGACCACACTAGGTCACAGAAAAGGGTTGAGAAAAGTAAACAAACTTCTGTCTACTTTACCATCACAGTTACAGGGGACAATGAGTGGGAAATGCTGCCTATGTTGTCTGAAAGTTGAATCAACCAATAAGCGTTTATTAAGCATCCACTATATGCCAGGAACTATGCAAGATACTGGAGAGAGAAGAAGAAAGAATGAAATAAGAGGAAGAAGGAGAAGGAAAGGGAGAAGAAGAAGAGGAGGAAGAGACAGCATACACATATATAAATATATACTGAAAATATAATGGCAATAAATATTTAAGGTAGTTAAATGTGAGAAAAGAGGAAAACAATAGGAATTAGGAAGATCTGGCAAGGTTTTGTCAAGAACAGGGATTTTTAAATGAGAGTCTGTGAAATTGTTTCAAGTATTCATAACCAAATTTTAACCTGACTGATTTTCTTCAGAATCCTAAGTATTCTATTTTATGCATTTAACAAAGTTATTCTGCTAAAAGGGTCCACTCGTTTCATGAGCCTGCCAAGAGGGGTCTATAATACACCAAAAGGTTCACAATCCCTGAGGGAGAAGGTAGTGCTTGAGATGTATTCTGAAGGAAGAGAGGGATTTTGCAAGTTAGGGCAGGAGTGCTTTCAGGGCATAATAGAGGCACAGAGACAGGAGATGGAAGGCAATGTGAGGATGAAAGAGAAGGCTAGGAAGGCTTGATTGCAGAACATGAGAAGGAGAATCACGTCTAAGTACAATGCACTAGAAAGGTAGGTTGGTTGGAGACAGGTTGTAAAGGGCTTTAACAGCTTGAAATACACAGTTGATGTGTCACTGTATTTCTTTTTTTCCCTCCTTTCCTTTCCTTATTATTTTGTTCTCTTTTTACAAAAGATAGCTCATTGGATAACGGGAGTGGGGTGGGGGAGAAGATATATTTGGAAATAAGCAGTGACCTAAAAACAAAAGGGAGATTTCAAGTAAAAATCTCCTAATTCTGGCTATGCTCTGTCTCCTTTATCTTCCAAGCAAGACACATACCCTTAAAGAAAGTGAATTAGATAGGTCCCTCCCCAGGATAGTATCCCTTGACTTTTATATCTTAAAACACACACACACACACACACACACACACACACACACACACACACACATTGTGCGAGCTCTCTTTTCACTGCTGGAATCTGGGCACTCCTGCAGCTTCTGTCCAAAGCTTCCAGAAAGCTCTAGTTCTGAGCTGAGGGCACAGAAGGGGTCTCATTGAAATGACTTCCTGAGGAAGTTACCTAAGCTGCCTAGTTCAAAGGGACCCTGCTAGATGCTGGAAATAAGTGACTACAGCTGACTTTCCCACTTTACCAAGCTTCATATTCAGATATTTACAGATGGGTATTAATAGGAATTTCCACAGTAACTTTTCTTTTATCCAGCTGGGTAATTTGCATGACACTCTTTCAATCGCCTGCTGGATTAAGTAGCTATAACTGGCTGTTGCGAATGACCCTTGGGAACACAATTGCATTTATCACAGTTCATGCCACAGAAAGCTGGAAGAAAAAAAATTATATTTTTCCTTCCCCATTAAGCATCAGGACTTCAAAACAATCTAATATTTATAGATGTTTTGACAGAGTAATGAAAAGATAGAAATCTTTGTATGGCAGGACAAGTGCTGGCTTCTAGATATGTGAGAAATACCAGGTGATATTGCCAGATAAATATGGCAGTTGGCTATGATTAATTTTTAATTAAAATTTTTTTAATTTAATTTTTAAATTTTAATTAAAAATTAATTAAAAATTGAGATTTGTCATTATTTATCATATATTAAATTGAGAAATTATCAGCTGTGTGATAAGTAGATCCCCCAGCTGATCAGATCATCTTTATGCTTCTGCTGGACACCAGGATTCTTTAGATTTTTTTTTCTAATCTTGATTCCTTGTGTTATAATTATTCAATCAATAGTATAGTTTCGAACTGAGTTTCAAATTACTCATTTCCAATTACTCAACTCCAAATTACAATTTTCACTTGAAGAGATTGATCGGAGTATTTGTTTTCTGCTAGTTATCTGGTTTCCTTTCTCTCTAGAAGATCTTTATCTTGGATGATAAAGATAACAGAGGAACCTGGAAAGGTAACAGAAGAACCCTTTAAGAGTAAAGGAAAGGAAAAGTATATCTTTGGGGAGCCAAGTACTGAGCTTTCTTTCACACTTGCTAGTAAAACACAAAACTTGAAATGCAAAGTTGGGTTCCCTTGATTCTTAAGCCCCCATCCCTTCACTGGCTCTAAATTCTGGCCAACAAGGATGTTCTCTTTGTCTTTCCTGTCTCCTACTCTATTCAATTCAATAAACATTGATTTAAGTGCCCACTTGTGCTAAATGCTGAGAATACTAAGAAGAAAAGGAGACAGTCTCTCCCCTCTGGGAGCTTACAATCTAATGGGGGCCCAACACACAAAAGGAAGTGGAAAAGTAGGGAAGGGTAGGGGAAAGGGGGATTGGACACCAGGGGTTACCCATCAGGGGAGGATCTTATTCCATGGAGTTGAAATGAGGCACAACTAGGTAGAGAGGAGTCTCTTTCATCTATCTATACTCTATCCATGTCTTTTCATAGAGTCCCCAAAGGTCATCTGCCCAGCATCCTCAGAGCCTTCCACTGGGGTTTTTAAGGTTGTGTGAATACTAGTCTGATCCTAGGATCTTCATAGGTTAATATGTATGTATGTATGTATGTATGTATGTATGTATGTATGTATGTATGTATTCAGAGGCAGTTGGGTGGCCCAGAAGATCTAGCACAGGTCTTGGAATCAGAAGGCACAGAGCAAATCCAGCCTCAAACACTTGACCCAGAGTAAGTCATTTAACCTCTTTTTGACTCAGTTTTCTCCTTTGTGAAATGGAAATACTAATCACACCTACCTCCCAAGGTGGTGTGAGGATGAAATGGAATAATATATTCAACAAACATTTATTAAGCATCTACGGTGTGCCAGGCAATATGCTAAGCAATGGTAAAACCTTATTTAATATGTGCAAACCTTAAAATAATATATAAATACTAGAATTTATAATCATCATCTTTATTATGTTTACTATTTTCCAGACACTGTTCAATACTGGTAGTACAAAGGAAAAGTGAAAATAGCCCTTGCCCTGGAGATTACATTCTATTTTTTTTAAACCCTTGTACTTTGGTGTATTGTCTCATAGGTGGAAGAGTGGTAAGGGTGGGCAATGGGGGTCAAGTGACTTGCCCAGGGTCACACAGCTGGGAAGTGGCTGAGGCCGGGTTTTTGAACCTAAGACCTCCTGTCTCTAGGTCTGACTCTCACTCCACTGAGCTACCCAGCTGCCCCCTACATTCTATTTTTAAATGTTTAATCATATGTTGTTTTCTCTCCCAATTACATGTAAAATAATTTTTAACTTTTTTTTTTAAACTGAATCAAATTCTCCCTTTCTCTATCCCTCCCCACCACCCCACCTTGGGACAGCAGGCAAGATTATATTCTATTAAAGGGAGAAGACACAGTCAACTACCACATAAAGAAAATTGAACTGGCAGTCAGGAGATCTTGTTTTTAGTCATTCTTTGAAGCTGGTACAACAAGCATTGTTTACCCCCATTTTACAGATGAGGACATTGACATTCCTTTGATCACAGAGCTAGTAAAGTGTAAGCTGAAGGATTCAAAATCAGGTCTCATCTGATTCTACTTTTGGTTCTCTTTCTAGTATTATGCCTGTGATCTCTCAATATATTTATTGGTAAAAGATTTTCCTCAAAAAAGTCCTGGGTAGTATGGAGTTATCTCCTCTTAATAAATACATTTAATTGGCTTTCCGGAATTTACTACTCAACATTCATTATCATTTTTTAGCTACCACTCTCAGTCCCCCCAAAAGCTATAGACTACTTGGGTGGGAAGTGGGGAAGGGAAAGAGAAAAGGAAGAAGAATGAAACTAAAGGTCCCCAGAAGTAAGCATTAGTCAAGGGACATAAAATATCCTTAGATCTCTAAAAACCAGGTCACCACAAATGCAGTACTTGTTATTATTCACAGGGACATATAGTTGACTGCTTCTCTGGGAGCACGAATGTTGGGGGATTGGGGAGGGGAAAGAAAGTAGTTGATTGGAACCTGGGGCAACTGCAGTTGGGAGACCCTTTATAGGTAATATTTACTTTTAAATTTTCTTATTTTTTGTATTCTTATTTATGTGTCCCTCTAGGCACAGCAATGGAGAGGACAATCCAATGGGGATGGAGCTCCATGGGGAAGAAGAAAGCTCCCCAGCTACTACCATCAGTACTGTCCTTTCAACTGCTGTGAGAAGGCAAGGAAGGCAAGAGAAAACAAGATTTCATTGGATTTCTTCACTGTGGGGCACAGGCCTGTCTGTCCCATGCCAGTTATGGTTCTGGATATCAGTGGGAATTAAAGCAAGCTAAAGTTAAGCTGACATTTAGGTTATTCCTGCTCAGCTGGAGGTCATGAAATGCATCTTTCTTCTTTCTTCTTTCTTTCTTTTGAGAGTATAGATTGGGTTGAATCCAAGCCCAAGGAAAGGCAGAAGACCCCACAGTCTCCTTCTGTTTCTACAAAGTTTCTCACTGGGAACTGCTGCCATCATTCTTTGTTTTCTATTTGTGCTTTGTTAGAAAACCAGAAGAAAAAAAAGCTGGTACTTCCAAATACCCTGGAGGCCAGGAAAAACTGCTGAAGTATTCCTCCAGGCCAGTTATTTGCTCCATAATGACCTTAGCTTTCATATCTCATTAGGATTAAGCAAGCAGAAAAAGAACCATGTTTCCCAGGCCTTTTATTCAAGGTTGGATGAAGTCTTGGGGCTGAAGCTCTGATCCAACAGCCTGGGAAAGTTTAGCAATGATATTTTCATGATATGTACTTTCACCAGGCCCTTTAATAAAACATATTGACCCAGCCATAAAAAATGGAAGCAACTTTCATTGGTAACAAGAATCTTTATTTAGTTTAGAATGTATGCTTCTTGAGGACAGATGCTGTTTGATTTTGTGTTTTTGTTTCCATGGCATTTAAATACAATATATGTATAATAAATCCTTGTTTATTAATGGATGTTCCAACAAGTACAAATTCAACAGTTATTAAGTGTCTTGTTTAATGCTATTCTAATGTCTATAGTGTTGCATAGCATTGGGCCCCAGGCTAGGGTTCTTAATCTTATGAATAAATGCCATGGAACTCCTTGATGGTCAATCTGAATAAACCTATGGACCCCTTCTCAGAATCATATTCTTACTTGGATAAAATAAAATGAAGAGGATTTCAAAGGATTCTAAAGTTAGTGAAAGTAAAGAGGTAACTTTTTTCCCCATGCCAAGTTTATAGGAAGGAAGGAAGGAAGGAAGGAAGGAAGGAAGGAAGGAAGGAAGGAAGGAAGGAAGGAAGGAAGGAAGGAAG
>NC_058134.1:28495803-28532606 GCF_016433145.1 Gracilinanus agilis
GAAAGAAAGGAAAGAAGGAAGGAAGGAAGGAAAGAAGGAAGGAAGGAGGGAGGGAGGGAGGGAAGGAAGGTAAGGAGGGAGGGAGGGAGGGAAGGAAGGAAGGAAAGAAGGAGGGAAAGAAGGAGGGAGGAAGGAATGGAGGGAGGAACAAAGGAAGGAAGGAAGGGGGGAAGAATGAACAAAAAAAATTTATTAAATGCCTTTGATGTGTGAGGCACTGTGCTAAGCACTCTACAAATATTACTTAATCTTCACTATAATCCTGGAAGGTAGGTGCTATTATTATTCCCATTTCATAGTCGAGGAAACTGAGGCAAACAGGGGTTACACAGCTGGTAAATATCATGAGGTCACATTTGAGCTCAAGTCTTCCTTCAGGCTGAACTCTCTATCAACTCCATAACTAAGGAGGAATATAAGACACAATCACAACACTCACATATTCTAATAGGTCAGTGATCTAATTTATGTGGACATTCCCTCCACCACAGAAATAGATTCCTCTATGCCTACCCATCCTATGTGACTCTTGTCCAGGTACTCCCATAGGACCAAAAGTACTGACGACCATCCTTTATCTCCCTTGACACCAGGCACTTACCAATGGAACATAAACCCTATGACTATGTCATTACTGCCTCCTGACAGGCCTCTCTTGGACCTACTTTCCAAAGCTCTTGTTCAGTGTTCATCATCAATCACCCCTGGCACCATCGTCTGTTTGCTCATATGCTGGGATATCTGCCTGCTACCACCCCAGGCCCTTCCTATTGACGCCTGCCTGCCTGTCTCCATCTCTGCCTATTACCCAATGCCATATTTCCCCAATTCTCTATTCATTCACCAGATTTCCTCCTACTGTCCACCTCTGGAGTTTTCCCAGAACATTTGCTTCACCTTGGTAGGGCTGTCTAGTCTTTGGGTCATGGCGCTTCAGAGACTGGTCCATTCTGTTGCCCACTGTAATGGGCAAAGCCTTAATCAAACCAATCTCTTGATAGTTCCTAAACTGGAATAACATGAAATACCATGATCCATCTGACAAAAGGAGGTTTCCTAAGCAGGGATGTACATCCATGATTGCAGGTGGATTCAGCTGGCCACAACTCTCAGCCTTGTCTATGCTCATTGTTCTCATGGTCTGAAGTCTCAGGATTTCCTCATATCTCTACTGCTTTATACCTAGTGACCAGGAAGCTGCCTCTATGACTGACCCTTAGTTCCCTGAGCCAATCAAATCTCAAGGACAACTTTTAAGGAAAAATTAGCTGCCCACAAGGTAGGAGTAAGGTAAGTTAGGATTTTGCTCCCATCACATTCACCAAGCCTGAGTCTTGTTAAAAAGCTTTAAAACCACATTATAGGGGGCATCTAGTTAGTTCAGTGGATAGAGAGCCAGACCTAGAGATGGGAGGTCCTGGGTTCAAATCTGACCCCAGATACTGCCTGGTTATGTGACCCTATACACGTCACTTAATCCCTATTGCTAGCCCTTACCACCCTTCAGCCTTGGAACTGATACACAATACTGATTCTAAGATGAAAAGTGAGAGTTAAAAAAAAAAACATGCACAATGGATGATAGTGATGGTCTTTATTCCTGGGAATAAGTGAGAGTAAAGAGATAAATCAAAACCTTCAAATGTAAAATGATATATAGATGAACATACCTAATCCCACTAAATTAAAGGACTACATTGTGATTTTTTAGCATAAATCTTAGAATACTGTTCTGTATGAGAGCCAGTTATTGGTGGGTAATTTGCAGTTATTTTTCCAAAGCTCACTAATAAGACACAGAGATCATTACTAAGATGTCAATGAAATTTGGTTCTGCCCAGATATCTCATTTGGCTCTCATTATAAGTGAGGGTTCACTGGGAACAAACTAATTACGAATTTAGCATGGGCTGGCCTTCCTTATAAATGATTCCTCAATGATAGAGAAGAAAAGTCTGTTCTCCATTGTGTCTAAATCTGAATGCCATTTCCTCCTTGATTGATCCTTTTATAACTTGCTTGCTGAAAAAAGATTGAGGGGAAAAGAGAAAGTAATACTTTTTTAAAGAATAAGAAAATTGGGGGCAGCTGGGTAGCTCAGTGGATTGAGAGTCAGGCCTAGAGACAGGAGGTCCTAGATTCAAACCCAGCCTCAGCCACTTCCCAGCTGTGTGACCCTGGACAAGTCACTTGACCCCCATTGCCTACCCTTACCACTCTTCCACCAAGGAGCCAATATACAGAAGTTAAGGGTTTTTTTTAAAAAAAAAATAAAGAATAAGAAAATTAAAAGGCAAATATGATCTAGTAAGAGCCCAAGAATTTTGTATATCCAAACAGATATTGGTTTCTTTCCATCTGAGAAGGCACTAGCAACATGCCCTCCTTTCTGAGTTTTGTTGTTCAGTTGTGTCTGACTCTTCATGACCCCATTTGGAATTTTTTTGACAAATATACCAGAGTGGTTTGCCATTTCCTTCTCCAGATCATTTTTTGATGAAGAAACTGAGGTAAATAGGGTTAAGAGCCTTGCCCAGAGTCACAGAACTAGGAAGTATCTAAGTCCATATTTGAATTCAGGTCTTCCTGACTCCAGGTCTGGTGCTCTGTGCACTATGGTGCCACCTAACGACCCTCTTGAGCACAAAGATAAAAGAGACATTGTTGGGAATCCTACCTTTCAACCATTCTAGCTAGGCAAGTCCCTTTAGCTCTTCTGAACCTAAGATTCCTACCTCCAGTGTTTATCCCATAGGGTGGTTGTGAGGAGTGAATGGGATAACTTAGGTCCAGTGCTTTACAAACTGTAATGTGCTTCCCACACATCAGTTATGATCACCATCATTGTCTATAGTATCTTTCTTGGGGGCTGGTGTTGAGGCTTAAAGGAGAGTGTATGGGTAAAGAACATTATAAATGGCAGTTCATCATCATCATAGTTACTGTCCTGGGTGCTGACAGTGCTGTGACTACTGGCAAGGAAAACACACACACACACACACACACACACACACACACACACACAAATGATGCTTCTGTCACCAGTAGGAAAAGAACCATTAACAGGCTACTCAGTTTTCTTTCACTTTTAACCTTACAAATCACTCTCCTCATGATATCCCTGTGAAATGTGTAGGATAAGTATTGGTATTCCCATTTTGCAGACAAATAAAGTCAAAACTGGAGAAAGTTGGTGCCTACCTGAATATCATGCAGCCTAGAAACAAAATAGGTACTGGATAAGCATCCAAGTCCCAGTTAAGCTCCTGCCTCCAGGTTCTCCAAAACTCATTTTATTTCAAACAGACTAAACCTAGGGATTCTCAAGGGTAAAACTTCAGGCATATTGACACACCATCAAGTCCATCCATCTACTGCCCATGAACAACTGAGACCATAGTCATTGACCAAAATTGAGTCCAGAAATTCTTAGCTTGGGGTATTTGAACTATTTTCCAAAAAATGTTTTCATAGCTGTATTTCAGTTTAGGTGGTTTCCTTTGTAATTGTATTAGTTTTATTTTATGCATTCAAAAATATTATTCTGAAAAGGGGGCATCTATTTTATTAGACTATCCAAGATTAGGAACTAATCCTCTCCAGCCCTGACTTCTTCATCTGTAAAATGGGGATAACACTTGCCCTACATATCTCACAAAACCCAACAAGGTTAAGGACCTCCTGAATTTGGAAAAGTCGTCAGAGGTCCTCTAATACAGCTATTGAAAAAATTAAGTCCAAGAGAGGTTTAAGGACTTTATTCAAAGTCATACATGTAATAAATGGTCTTGGCACTATTTCTGTTGCAACTATCATGATCCAACTAAAGAACTGATCCCTGATGAGCTTTAGTGTAAGGTCACACACACAGGAAGTGGCCTGGTGAGCATACCAATGTATTAATAAGTCAGGGACTGTCTTTTTCTCCTTTTAATGTCCACAGAGCCAAGCACCTAATAGGCACTTAATAGATATTTATTGATGATGATGATGTTATGATTTCAATTTCAGAACAGAGATTTGCTCAGGAGAAGTCAACAAACACAAGCCTCCTGCCTTCCAGTATTAAGTTGTTTCCATTACACACTACTGCGTGTGCCTTATCACAGTATCACATTGGCACACAAAGGGTGAGATTGAATAATCAGAGCTGCTTGCTATAAGTAAGCAGTCTGCTTCAAATGGAGTATCCAGCTTCCCAGGATCAGGACCTGATACAGAGTTTGGGCCTTCTGCTGGCCTGATAGGCATGTGGACCAAAAGCAAAGCAGAGAAGAAGTCAGATACTCCCCCTCCAAATGGGATGACCTTTTCCCAAAGTGGATCTTCCCAGGGAAGCTTTTAAGGACAGGCAGAGAACCACATCCTAAAGTCAATCAAAACTCAGAGAAAGTCAAACAAGTTGACAGTATGCTGTAACTTTCAAGCTGTTCACCTAAAATCCTGAAGGCTTGAGAAGAAGCAGGTTCTACACAGAATGTAGCTGAAATAAGCAAAAGTAACTTAAAGTGTTGTTTTATGTGGACTCCAGGATGGAGATCCAGTACTATAAGATCAAATAAAGTTATTATCAGGCCGAGTGACAGAGGGAAGAATGTAGAGAGGTCTGCGCTTTCCCATTTTTACTGACTAATACGAACCATGACTTGAAAGAAGATTAATAAATGAATATTATTTTCTGGTAGATTATTCCACATACATTCCTACTCTAGGGGCAAAAGTCCCTGAAGGTAATAACTATTTTAATGTTTGTCTTTGTATCTCAAAAGTCTAGCACAGTGCCTGACACTCCTTATTGCTCAGCCATTTTTAAAAAAAGAAAACTTCATTTTTAAAGGAGATAAAATCTCGATTAGAACCCATGTCTCTGGGTCTTATATTACTAGCAACAATAAGTTTTAATTGGTATAAAATAGTTTGAAAATAGTTTTTCAATTCTAGTATTTGCCCATGTAAATGAAACATCATTTTTTATAGGGTCAAACTCTTCATGATCCCATTTGGGGTTTTAATGGCAAAGACACCGGAGTGATTTTCCATTTCCTTCTCCAGCTTATTTGACAGCTGAGGAAACTAAGGAAAACAGAGTTAAGTGACTTGTCTAGGATCACACAGCTAGTAAATGTCTGAGGCCAGATTTGAACTCAGGAAGATGAGTCTTCTTGACTTGAGGCCCAGTGCTCTATCCATTGTGCCAAAAGCTGCCTACCTGATACACAGCAAACTCTGAAATACTTGTTGGTTGACTGATTCCATGTTATCTCAAAATATCCTTTATGATCTCCTTTGAGGGATCTATGTGTTAAAAATATGGAACAAAAACACTTGGCCCAAGAAAGCCTGGATAATATCCTCTCATGAAGGGCCAAGAAGTTCTCAAAGAAGTGAACCAATTTAAACTCTTTTAATTTCTAAAAAAGGAGTGCCATGCAATGGTACAGGCAGAGGGTGGGGAAGAAGAATTTCACAAAAATCAAACAAATGAAAAAATATCCCTGTTCAAAAAGAATCATTGTTCTAGTCCCATGCTAGACAGATCAAAACTATGTTCTAGCTCAGTGGTTCCCAAACTTTTTTGGCCTACCACCCCCTTTCCAGAAAAAATACTACTTTATCACTGCACCCCCTTATAGTAATTCACCACCCCCAAATGTACCTGTGGCCATCACCACCCTCCTGGATTGCTGCAGCACCCACCAGGGGGCAGTGGTGCCCACTTTGGGAATCACCATTCTAGCTCAATTCTTTCAGATCATTTATTAGGAATAAAACAATATTAGGGTGGGGCAGTAGGGAAAAGTCAAGACTTAAGATTCCATTAGTGTTCAGTACTCCCTGGGGTGGGAACCATTTCTACCAATCATTTTGGCAGTTACTTGGAGGCTCTTAAAGGTTAAACGACCTTTTTAGGGTCATAAAACTAGTAGCATATATCAGAAATATATTTGAAACCAGGCCTCCTTGACTCTACCATGAGACCTCCATCCACTATGCCATGCCACTAACCTTTATATAGTGTTTTGCAGTCTAAAAAGAACATTTTTACCTAGTAAGTTATTTAAGCCTCAGAAAAATCCTTTCAAGATAGTCCAAGTAATATTATTATACCTATTCGGTAGATGAGAAAATTAAGGCTGATGAATATAATATCAGTTTCCAGGTAAACCTGGAGCCCTTTGCATGAGACTTTCGTAATTGATGGAGAGAGTCCCCACATGTAAAGTATGTGCATTTCCATGTAAAAGTGCATGCTGACATGGATATCTAAATTATATGATGATACATAAATTATAGACAGTTAATTATGATGGAATCATTGACAGATATTTCTGGAATCTTTCCCATCCTTCTCCAAATCTCCAAAGGTCCCTGAAGGAAGCAGGAAAGGGGGCCATGAGACTGTTCTCTTCTGAAAGAAAGGGAATGGATTAGAAATACATACATATGTATTTTTTCTAAAACTTTCTGGTCTAAGAGTACCTAAGTTTAGAACAAAGTCATTCACCCTTTTGTAATTTTTCCTAAAGAGAGGAGATAGCCTTTAGCTTAAATTAACCAGTTTGACTCCTCATCAAATGTTAATCACCAAAAAAATCATCACAAACAGTGAAGAATGAGGAAATGAATTTTTCTAAGGAAATAGAAAAGAGAAACTGGAAAAGTTATAAAGTGTAAAATATGGCAGCCCATATAGATGGTGAATTAAGAGATTTAGTATCCTGAAAGTCCCATAAGCCTTCACATATAGCAAACATAGGATCAACTTAATGATAGGAGGAGTTGGCTTCTCTGACCTGCCATGGATATATCCCTCGCTGGCTACACACTTCTCATTTCTTTTGGGTCAGAGACATCATATAAATGGAGCCCTCACCTCTACTGTGTTTGCATTATTTGGCTCACAGTAGGGAGGCCCATGGATGAGCGTGGGGCTCAAATTTATAGCCTACTTAGTTTTCTTCAATAGGAACAAAAATGTCCACTAGAAAAGTAAATTGAATGCCACCAGCTGAGCCATGGAGGTCAGGAACCTTCCTTAATAAAACAGTATGCTGCGTGTGTTCCTCTCACATTGGTGGTGGTGGATACCCAGGGTATTGAGGTAAACATTTTTGCTAAGAAAATAGGCAAAACAATCAGTTCTCATTAAGGACCAGTGACACCTATGCCATCAGGTTCTAAAACAAAGACATTTTATTTGAGAGATTTAAAAACAAAATCTTTTTATGCTCCTTATAGAGCTCACAACTCAGCTTTTCTCAGGCTAGCAAACCTTTACTATTTTAGCTCAATTCCATGCATCTCAACTCCAGGACACTTAATTAATGCTTACTGAATTGGAAGGAGGGAAAAAAAGTTCGTCATGGATGAGATATGTGAACTATTTGCTTACCTCCCGAAACCTTGAGTTTGAAGAGGCTTTATGGAGCCTGACTATTACTGAAAACATGAATCCCTTTCAGTTGTCATTTAGCCTCCCATGTAATGTTCTCACTGTCACATAATCATTCTTTCATAAAGCACCCAAGTCTAGTTTTTGGTCCCCTCTAATTGCCAAAAAAAATCTTTCTTACATCAAAATCTGTCGCTTGATAGCTTCCACAAGTTGGTCTTTGATCTACTGTGTGGGGATATGTTGAAGAAGTCTAAGCTTTCTTCCATATGACCCCTCTTCAGTTGTTTGAAGTCCCCTATCTATCACCTCTCTCTTTTTAAAACCCTTTCCTTCTGTCTTAGAATTGATATTAAGTATTGGTTCCATGACCGAAGAGTGGTAAGGGCTACACTTACCTCAATGCTACAAAGTGCCCTTTTCTGACTTCTTTTTCCCTACAAAATTGTCCTTCATATGAACTTGAAACCACTTATACCCAAGAGATATTTGCCCTTGAGGAACCTGTGGTTTGCCTCTGATCTTTCAAAATGCTAGATATGGGGCTGGGTGAGAGATAGGTGTGGAGAAAGATGGGGAGAATTCGTAGTTTAATCAATCATAGTTTTATCAATGATAAACTACAATTCAAGAGGACCACATATAGAGCATGAGATCTACCTCCTACTAGAAATGTAATGGTGTTAAAGGGCAGAATTAAATTTTAATTTTGGATATGGCCAATATGGGATTTGTTTTGGCAGGTTATAAACACTTGTCATCAGGGTTTTCTTTTATTTTTTTTCTGTGGGAGTGAATTATGAGGAAGAAAATAAATGTTACTAAAATAAATAACAAAAGCATATATAGATATATTATATATTCATATATACACACATATAACATATTATATATTTATATATACACACAGGCATATATATGTGTGTGTGTATATATATATATATATTTATATATAAGTATATATATAAATATATATATATATAGTCCTTAGCTGTATTATCTGTATTATCCAGTGGATAGAGTACCAGGACTGAAGTCATAAAGTCTTATCTTCCTGAGTTCAAATACAACCTCAGACACTTACTAGCTGTGTGACCTTGAGCAAATCACTGAACCTGTTTGCCTCAGTTTCCTCATTTGTAAAATAAGCTAAAAAGGAAATGGCAAGCCAATTTCCAAGAAAACCCCAAATAGGGTCATGAAGAGTCAAACACAACTAAGAAAATACTGAACAACAATGTTGAAGACAAATCAACCAAATCCAATCCAGGTTGAGTACCCTGGGACATGGAAAACAATGAGTGCTGCACTTTCTAATCCCTGCTCTCTTTTGCTGTGGTTCCCCTATTCTGGCCAAGGTCACAGAGCTTCTCTGTGTCACTGATTATTAGCATGTGAGTAGGAGCTTGACTGATTAATTTGTGAGGGTTTTAAAATTAATTTAGTTTTAATTAAAGTTACCTCTTTTTGATCTACAGTCACAGCCTCCACCCTCATCCTAGGAATAAATGCCTGAGAAGAATTTACAGGGCAAAGGAAAGCCTTCACGGCTAGTGCAAAGTCCCCACTGTCTCATTGTTGCCAACACCAATGACAAATTTATGAAATTTTTAAAGTGGTCATGATTATCAGCTGCACATCATGACAAGTCAAAGTGAGTAAATTACCTAATAAAAAGCATCTTGCTTGTTCAGGTGAGAAATTCTAGGTCATCAGAGTGCTGTTAATACATAGGAAGCAGGTTCTAAATCAATTTGCTGACCCCTGAGTGGTCATAGGCATATAATAGATGTATATTAGTTGCTTTGCTACCCTTACAAATGGGTGGATTAATCCCTCTCAGAAAAAGCACCTCAGAATCTAACTTCCCCTTCTTAAATACATTGCATAATGTTATATGTTGGAAAGCATGCTACTCTTTGGGCTCCGGGACTAAAGTTCAAAATCTGCTCTGCCACTCATAACTGTGTGAGCTTGATTAAGTCACTTCCCCTTAATGGGTCTCAGTTTACTTATTTTTAAAATAGGGAGTTGGACTCAATGACCTCCAAGGTCTAGCTCTCAACTGACAAATCTCCTATAATCCTATATTAATCCAGTGTGTCTTCTCTCTGCCCATTGGCTCTTCTTCCCTACTTCTTTTAAATGTCTTAGTCCCCATCCCTCACCACCCTCTGGATTCTCTGCAACATCAGACAGTTTTACTGTGCCTGATACCAGCCACACAATGCCATGACCTACTAGATCCTGGAAGACTTCCAGATGAGCCATCAGACTCAAAATCCTTTCTTCACACTCTCAATAGAATTTAGCATTGTGCATCACCACCTTCTTTGGCTATTATGATATGACATTCTGAATTTTTTTCTCTTTCTTCTTCTTTTAAAATTTCTGACCTTGGCCCTTCTTCCTTCTCTTCCTTCCTAGAATTAGGTTTCCACCAAATGCCTACTATGTTTATCTCCCTGCTCTTGTCTCTACCATTTTGCTCAATCACAGTTGTCAATTCTTATAGCCTTACTTAACATTTAATATCCAGGTACTGGCAAGGCAGTGAGGAACAGTACATTAACCCTATACTCAACAAATTTACAGTCTACTGGGAGGAAGAGAATATGTCAAGTAGATATATCAAAATAATTCAAAGTAGAGTATGTTGAAGGCAAAGGGATGACTCAGTCAAAAGACTCTCAAAGAGTTTCATGAAAGATCACTTTCATCTGGAGGGATTGGGGAGTTTCATGGAAGAAGAGTCCTGTGAATTGAATCTTCAAAGAAAATTTAGGAAAGCAGAGAAAAGGGAGTGCTTTCTAGACATGTGAGATGACCTATACAAAAATAGAAGCAAGAGATGACAGATTGAGATTTGGGAACAACTGTTGGTTCTATTGATCACAGTCAATCAAAAAAAATTATTAAATGTCTACATACACCAATGATTTTGCTAAAGTACAGGTTTGCTCATGTAACTCCCCAACTTAATAAATTCCACTGACTCCCTATCACCTCCTGGATCAAATACAAAAATCCTCTGTTTCATTTTTCAAACACTTCATCACCTATCCTTCTCTTCCTACTTTTTCAGTCTCCTCATACTTAGTTTCTCATCATGTATTCTTTGATTCAGTGCTATTACCCTCCTTGTTCTTCCATGAACAAATAGTCAGTCAATAATTGTTTATTAAATGGCTCCAGAAATATAAAAAGACAATTCCTGCCCTCAAGTAGCTTACCATCTAAATAGAGAGACAGCAAACAAATATAAACAAATAAGTTATAAATGGGATAAATAGGAAATAATTTACAGATAGAAGGCACCAGAATTAAGCCACCTCTCAGTTCTGGCATCTTCTTTACCTTTCCCTAAATATAAAAAAAAGTATTTTGGTAAAGGATGTCCTACAGGTACCAAAATGGCTATATTCAGTACCTCAGACCCCCTAATGTAGGAGAAGCTCACTGTCTTCCCCCACCCAGCCAACATGCAGAAAATCACCCAAAGACTTGAAATATATAAAAATTTGATGTCTATATTGTAGATTTTATTGAGAAGAGAGTAATTGGGAATCACTGTTACTAGAAATCTCTCATCCCACCATCTACAATTCTTGCAAAAGGAATTTATTCTTTTGCTTGCCATGCCTATTGCCCTCCATGATCTACCTCAGTTTCCCTAAACCTTAACTTCATAAGCTATTCTACATAACCCTCAGATGATTTAGATTGAGAGGTTGTCTCTGAGTTGATATTACAGAGTAGAAATAGCCAAGCCCTCTCTAGAAAACAGCTCAGAGAGGGAAGTATCTCACAGTTCAAGAATCAGTCCTCAGGAACCAATCCAGATGTTGCCAACAAGATATTCTTCTTAGGTAGTCTGTAGAAGCCAGCAATCTTCAANTATATATATATATATATATATATATATATATAGTCCTTAGCTGTATTATCTGTATTATCCAGTGGATAGAGTACCAGGACTGAAGTCATAAAGTCTTATCTTCCTGAGTTCAAATACAACCTCAGACACTTACTAGCCTTGAGCAAATCACTGAACCTGTTTGCCTCAGTTTCCTCATTTGTAAAATAAGCTAAAAAGGAAATGGCAAGCCAATTTCCAAGAAAACCCCAAATAGGGTCATGAAGAGTCAAACACAACTAAGAAAATACTGAACAACAATGTTGAAGACAAATCAACCAAATCCAATCCAGGTTGAGTACCCTGGGACATGGAAAACAATGAGTGCTGCACTTTCTAATCCCTGCTCTCTTTTGCTGTGGTTCCCCTATTCTGGCCAAGGTCACAGAGCTTCTCTGTGTCACTGATTATTAGCATGTGAGTAGGAGCTTGACTGATTAATTTGTGAGGGTTTTAAAATTAATTTAGTTTTAATTAAACTTACCTCTTTTTGATCTACAGTCACAGCCTCCACCCTCATCCTAGGAATAAATGCCTGAGAAGAATTTACAGGGCAAAGGAAAGCCTTCACGGCTAGTGCAAAGTCCCCACTGTCTCATTGTTGCCAACACCAATGACAAATTTATGAAATTTTTAAAGTGGTCATGATTATCAGCTGCACATCATGACAAGTCAAAGTGAGTAAATTACCTAATAAAAAGCATCTTGCTTGTTCAGGTGAGAAATTCTAGGTCATCAGAGTGCTGTTAATACATAGGAAGCAGGTTCTAAATCAATTTGCTGACCCCTGAGTGGTCATAGGCATATAATAGATGTATATTAGTTGCTTTGCTACCCTTACAAATGGGTGGATTAATCCCTCTCAGAAAAAGCACCTCAGAATCTAACTTCCCCTTCTTAAATACATTGCATAATGTTATATGTTGGAAAGCATGCTACTCTTTGGGCTCCGGGACTAAAGTTCAAAATCTGCTCTGCCACTCATAACTGTGTGAGCTTGATTAAGTCACTTCCCCTTAATGGGTCTCAGTTTACTTATTTTTAAAATAGGGAGTTGGACTCAATGACCTCCAAGGTCTAGCTCTCAACTGACAAATCTCCTATAATCCTATATTAATCCAGTGTGTCTTCTCTCTGCCCATTGGCTCTTCTTCCCTACTTCTTTTAAATGTCTTAGTCCCCATCCCTCACCACCCTCTGGATTCTCTGCAACATCAGACAGTTTTACTGTGCCTGATACCAGCCACACAATGCCATGACCTACTAGATCCTGGAAGACTTCCAGATGAGCCATCAGACTCAAAATCCTTTCTTCACACTCTCAATAGAATTTAGCATTGTGCATCACCACCTTCTTTGGCTATTATGATATGACATTCTGAATTTTTTTCTCTTTCTTCTTCTTTTAAATTTTCTGACCTTGGCCCTTCTTCCTTCTCTTCCTTCCTAGAATTAGGTTTCCACCAAATGCCTACTATGTTTATCTCCCTGCTCTTGTCTCTACCATTTTGCTCAATCACAGTTGTCAATTCTTATAGCCTTACTTAACATTTAATATCCAGGTACTGGCAAGGCAGTGAGGAACAGTACATTAACCCTATACTCAACAAATTTACAGTCTACTGGGAGGAAGAGAATATGTCAAGTAGATATATCAAAATAATTCAAAGTAGAGTATGTTGAAGGCAAAGGGATGACTCAGTCAAAAGACTCTCAAAGAGTTTCATGAAAGATCACTTTCATCTGGAGGGATTGGGGAGTTTCATGGAAGAAGAGTCCTGTGAATTGAATCTTCAAAGAAAATTTAGGAAAGCAGAGAAAAGGGAGTGCTTTCTAGACATGTGAGATGACCTATACAAAAATAGAAGCAAGAGATGACAGATTGAGATTTGGGAACAACTGTTGGTTCTATTGATCACAGTCAATCAAAAAAAATTATTAAATGTCTACATACACCAATGATTTTGCTAAAGTACAGGTTTGCTCATGTAACTCCCCAACTTAATAAATTCCACTGACTCCCTATCACCTCCTGGATCAAATACAAAAATCCTCTGTTTCATTTTTCAAACACTTCATCACCTATCCTTCTCTTCCTACTTTTTCAGTCTCCTCATACTTAGTTTCTCATCATGTATTCTTTGATTCAGTGCTATTACCCTCCTTGTTCTTCCATGAACAAATAGTCAGTCAATAATTGTTTATTAAATGGCTCCAGAAATATAAAAAGACAATTCCTGCCCTCAAGTAGCTTACCATCTAAATAGAGAGACAGCAAACAAATATAAACAAATAAGTTATAAATGGGATAAATAGGAAATAATTTACAGATAGAAGGCACCAGAATTAAGCCACCTCTCAGTTCTGGCATCTTCTTTACCTTTCCCTAAATATAAAAAAAAGTATTTTGGTAAAGGATGTCCTACAGGTACCAAAATGGCTATATTCAGTACCTCAGACCCCCTAATGTAGGAGAAGCTCACTGTCTTCCCCCACCCAGCCAACATGCAGAAAATCACCCAAAGACTTGAAATATATAAAAATTTGATGTCTATATTGTAGATTTTATTGAGAAGAGAGTAATTGGGAATCACTGTTACTAGAAATCTCTCATCCCACCATCTACAATTCTTGCAAAAGGAATTTATTCTTTTGCTTGCCATGCCTATTGCCCTCCATGATCTACCTCAGTTTCCCTAAACCTTAACTTCATAAGCTATTCTACATAACCCTCAGATGATTTAGATTGAGAGGTTGTCTCTGAGTTGATATTACAGAGTAGAAATAGCCAAGCCCTCTCTAGAAAACAGCTCAGAGAGGGAAGTATCTCACAGTTCAAGAATCAGTCCTCAGGAACCAATCCAGATGTTGCCAACAAGATATTCTTCTTAGGTAGTCTGTAGAAGCCAGCAATCTTCAATCACCTCCAAGGAAATAAGGGTTCCCAAGCCAAATCCACAGGGGAACAACAGATCTCCAACAAGATACTTCTCCCCTCAAACAGGTCCAAGGGAAAAAGCTGAGATTCAGGTGAAAAAACTCCCTTCCTACTTTCAGGATCCTACCTACAAAATTCTTAGCAGGTGTTCTACCCTTTGCCTTAAATACAACCTCTATTCCCCTAATCACCCTATTATACCCCAATTCCTGGAATGTTCTCCCTCCCCATCTCTGCCTACTTACTTCTCTGGCTTCCTTTGAGGCCCAATTAAAATTCCATATTCTATAGAGAACCTTTCTCTTACTCTTAATTCCAGTGCATTCCTTCTGTTAATTATTTCCTTTAAAATGGTCATTTAATAAAATGGAACATTTCCAAGCATTCCTGATGATAAGACCAGACCTAAACGGAAAATTTGATGTTCAAATATAAGACTCAAGAGAAGCATAAAAAGGTAAACAAAGAAGAGAAAATTTAAAGGATTCAGTAAATGTTTATATTCCTACATAAAAAGATGATATAACTCTTAAAAATTTTATCGTTATTAGGGCAGTTAGAAGGAGTATATGTAGACAGAGGGTGCAGGAGTAAGTTGACTAGGATGACATGATTTCCAAAAACAACAAAAAATCATGGGGTGAAAAAGAGGATTATGCTGATAGAAAAGGGAAGGGACAGGTAGAATGGGGTAAATTATCTCATGTAAAGAGACACAGAAAACCCAATCCAGTGGAAGAAAGGAAGTGATGGGCAATGATTAAAATGTTAATTATTTCCTCTTCATCCCAGATATAGCTTGTTAGTAGATATTTGTTTGTTTATTATCCCCCCCCCCATTAAATTATGGGGCTCTTGAGAACAGGATTTGTCCCTTTTTATATCCAAAGCACTTAACACTGTACCTGGCACGTAGTAGAAGCTTATATTTACTGAATTGAAAATAAGCATTTAGATTGTGCCTACTATATGCCTGGCATTGTGCTAAGTGCCTTACAAATGATATTTCATTTTATCCTCATAATATCCCTGAAAGTAGGAGTATATCAACTGACTGCCTGCTATGTCAGAAATTATGCTAGTCTCTGAACACAGAAAGGTAAAGATCAAACAGCTTCTTCCCTCAAGGAGCTTTTGTTCTATCAGATAAGTCAAATACAAACATACACACATATAAAAATCAATATATTTACAAATATAGGCGTGTAAAAATTGGATACGAGGTATTCAGGGATGCAGTGGGGTGGTAAATTGACACTTACACCAGATAATGGAAGGTCTTAAGAGTGATATTAAAGAACTTAAAACACCACTTTCATCATGGTACCTACCTTTCCAAACACCATCAATGGCTCACATTTTGTTTGTTTGTTTGTTTTTTTATGAACCAACACAACTACACTCAGATCTCTATCACTTCCCATGCTCTTTTTTTCCATCAATTAAAAGCTTTCTTTTCATCACTTCCCATGTGCCAACAAAATTCCATCAAAAAGCACTGGGACCCAGGAACAACAGATAGACTTAAGAGTCCACACCTGTGGACTTACCTGTCTCCATCTTACCCATTACATATTGACAAGTAGTCAGTTGGTCCTTACCTAAATTCCTTTAATTAAGAAGAGCCCTTAGTTTCCAAAGTCAGTCTTTCTCCTCTGAGATAACCAGTCATTTGGAAGTTTCTGTTTTTAGTTTCTTAAATCAAGTCTAAATCTGCCTCTTTGACATTTAACTTCTGGAGTCAGGCAGAGTGGGTTGAATCTCTTCCATATGGCAGTCCTTCAAATAGGATCACAGATTTAGAGGCCAAAGATCTTAGAGTTCAGTGAGTCCAACCCCCCTCATTTTACAGGTGAGGAAACTGAGGCCCAAGGAAGTTAAGTGATTTGCCCAGAATCAGACACAACTAATAAATACCTTGGGCAAAAAAACCGAACTTGACTTCTTGACCTCAACCCCAGTGTTCTCTCCACTGTACCATCTAGGTGACTCAGACCATACAAGGATCTAGTCCTTCCCCAGATACCTAGATCTCTTCTCTAGGTGAAAACATCCTCAGTTTCTTCCAGGGTTCTTTGTACAGGATATTCTCCAGCCCACTTGCCATTTTGGTTGGGCTTTTGGGAACATGCTTTAGATTGTCAATCGCTTTCTTAAAATGTGGCATCCAGAGGCATAAACCTGAGCAAATTAGACTATAATGGAACCATTAGCTCTCCTAGTTCTGGGCACTTTGCCTCTGTTGATACAGTCTAGGATGGTATTATCCATTTTGGCTCTCTTGTTCCTCTGCTGAGTCATCCTGAGATTGGATTGTCCAAAACCCAGATCTTTCCACTGAAACTCTTGCCTAGCTTTGTTTCCCCCATCTTTTATTTTCCATTTAATATTATTAAACATCAGCTCTGATAAAGGAGTCAAAGAGAGCAATATAGTGGATGAAAGGCTTGGCTTGGAATCAGAAAAGTCTGGGGTCTAGTCCCATCTGTGACATTTTCTAACTGTGTGAACCAGGTCCAGGGACTTTAACTCTCTGACTCAGTTTCCTGATCTGTAAAATGAGCTGGAAAAAGAAATGGTAAATCACTCCAGTATTTTTGCCAAAGAAAATTCCAACAGAGTCATGAAGAGTCAGACACAACTAAATAACATCAACATGACAAATATGGGTTGAGATCCATCTTGGTGAATTGTAGTTTAAGCTCTAGAATTCTCCTTCTATTATGTAAAATCTGTTATCAAAAATAATGCTTTTATAACTCAATAGTAGCTTATCATACATGATCTCAATTGCATCTTTTTTTTTAAACCTTACCTCTTCTCTTAAAATCAATCTTGGCCTGGAGAAAATAAGGGGTAGGCAATGGGGGTTAAATGACTTGCCCAGGGTCACACAGCTAGGCAGTGTCTGAGATCAAATTTGAACCCAGGACCTCCTGTCTCTAGACTTCTCTCTCAGTATCCTGAGCCATCTAGCTGCCTCCCTCAATTACATCTTATCTCATTTTCCATCTCAAGTCTCAGATATTAAAAGTCACTTGTAGCACAACTCTTAAATATTTTTTTAAACCCTTAACTTCTGTGTATTGACTTATAGGTGGAAGATTGGTAAGGGTAGGCAATGGGGGTCAAGTGACTTGCCCAGAGTCACACAGCTGGGAAGTGACTGAGGTCGGATTTGAACCTAGGACCTCCTGTCTCTAGGCCTGGCTCTCAATCCACTGAGCTACCCAGCTGCTCCCAACTCTTAAATATTTTACTTAGGATCTGCAAACAAAAATGTTATCAACCTGATGCTGAAGAAACACCAGTCCTACATATTTAGGTGTAGAGCTAAGGGTGTGGAATATTGTATACATTAGAGGTTAATACTGTTTGTAGAAAATGAAAATTCAACCTAGTTGTTGACTTACTTTCATGCCCAGCATCATTCAGTCAGTGAGTGATTGTTGCCAAGGAGAGGGACTACTTAAATGAGTCATCTATAATTAGCATGTTAATTGTTTGTATGCAAATGCACATTCCTAAGTGCTCAAAACTAGTCTGAAATGTAAATATACCTCCTGGAATCTTTTTCTATTTCCACTGGCTTAGAAAAAAACCTTTTTGCTCATAGACCCTACAAAGATAAAACTTTAGATCAGTCTCTCTTCTTTCTGAATTATCCCAATTTTGAGTATATTCAAGAATCTAACCTCAACATATTTTCTCAAGCTTATCCCCCTTTAGTACCCATCACTTCCTCTGCCTTCAACCAAACTGAACTCTTCCATAATCCTCATTCTGGTCCTGCTATTTCTATTTCCCTGACATAGGGTAAAAAGAGTGAATGAGCCCAAATTTTAATTCTTAATCTATGATGATTTTTCAATCATATCTGACCCTGTTTTGGAGGTTTTCTTGGCAGAGATAGTGGAGTTGTTTGCCATTTCCTTCTTGAGCTCATTTTACAGAAAATGAAACTGAGGCAAACAGGGTGAAATGACTTGCCCAAAGTCACACAATAAATGTCTGAGGTTTGATTTGAACTCAGGTCTTTCTAAATCCAGGCCCGGTGCTCTGTGCACTATGGTGCCACCTAATTGCCCTCTTAATCTATTACTTACTACATATATGACTCTGGGCATATGTGACTCTTAAGAGGTTATTGATCTTCTATGAACCTCAGTTTCCTAATCTGAAAAATGAGAGAGTTGGAGTAAATGACCTCTGTGATTCCCTCTGGCTTTAAATCTTTGATCTTGTGCCTAAAATGGACCCATACCCCCATCTATCTCTTCCTGAAAAAAACCCTCCTTTTCTTCCACATGGACATCTCAGATATTGTCTCCTCGATAAAGAATTTTTAAATGCCCCAACCTGAAAATGATCTCTCTTGTTTCAGTTTTTGCATTTACTAATTTATAGCATCTTGTTTATACTCTGCCACTGCACTTAACACACTCTACTTTGCATTATACTTCTTTGTAGAGGTGTCTAAGTAAACATTTCCAGCTGTCTCCTCCCATCAGATTGTAAACTCACTTTGGGCAGAAACTGTGACTTATTTCATCTTAGTCACACATTCCAGAGACTAGCAAAGTGTTTTGAACCCAGTCAACAAGACTTGATCAAGTTCTTTCAATCTCTTACCTCTTTGTCCTGTTTCCAGTCATTTGGCCAAACTTCAGTGTTGAGCTACCCCTCCTTTCTGTCTTCTCCATTCTTACTCAAGTGCTGCTAGAAAGTTATGCAACTATGCCAAGTCCCAGACTAGATTTACTTTCTATAAATTATCTGTTATCAGCTAAGCCCTCACTGCTACTCAGCAGTTTTCTTCTTCCCCATTGACTCTGGTGCAGTTTCCAAAGAGGGGCTTCCAAATCTGTTCCTCTTTCCATGGACCTCCTCTGCTACCCTTCCCTCCTAGAACAAGATCTTATTTTCAACTTTACTGAAAAACAGAGGCCATCTGTTGCAAACTCTTTCATCTGTCCAATTCTGAGCCTTTCTTGCACCCTTTCATTATGTTCTTGATGTTATCTCCTCTGGGAGTTTGCTCCCTCAATTATTCTCTTTCTTTATCTCATCATCTCTCCTTATTCACTGGTTCCCTTTCTACCATATATAAACATGAGTGAATCTCCCTAACAAACAAACAAACTTCATCCTGACACTCCTCCAATCTATCATTCTATTATTTTATCTCCCTTCTATATTCAATAATGGCTCCTCCGTGTTGCTTGCTTCCATCCCAACTCTCCCACTCACTTCTCAGTTCCTTGAAGTCTGGCTTCTGCTCCAATCACTGCATTGAAACTGACCTTCTGAAAGTTACCAATGGTCTTTTTAAATTACAAAATCCAATGGACTTTTTTCTGTTTTCATCCTTCTTGCTTTCTTTGTAGCTTTTGATCTAGGGCACCACCAAGTCTTGCTCTTTCTTGTTCTGGCTTCTATGAGACTGCAATCTCCCTCTTCACCCTCCCCTCCTTCCTCTCTGTTTTCCTCTTTCTGCCCTCTCTCATTCTTTCTGTCTCCTTTGCTGGAATATTATCTTCTTCTTACCTATTACATGTGGAAATCTCCCAAGATGTCATTGTAAGTCATCTCCTTTTCTTTCTTTACCTTCTTTCTCTCAGAGATCTCACCAGCTTCCATGGGTTCTGTTACCATCTCACCTCAGATGTCTCTGGTATTCCCTTACTAATTTACCCTCATGGGTTGAAAACTGGGCAGATTATTACTCCAGGTCAAAGGGATTCATAAAATATAGTTTAAAAGCCCCAATTGATGGATTTATTTTAAATTATCATCCAGTTGGCAATTCTTTCTTAGTGAACACATTAAATGGCATGACAAGAACCATAGTTTCAAAGTATCCCTCCATCCAATAGACCTGCTGCACACCTTGCTACATCATTGAGAGAAAAAGGCACATACATAGACTATAAACCAATAGAGAGGTACACACTTAAGGAAAGAACACATTGGACCAAGGAACCTGTTCCTTTGAAGTTGTAGGCATCATTTCTCGATTCATGGTGTCCTCACTATATGCAGCATCTCTACTGGATAGGTTCCTGGACTTTCTCTCTGAAGTTCATTTCCCAATTGTGAAATCTAACTCTGCTTCTAATCTCTTCCTGACTTATAGCTCACAACTAGACTCTGTTCCATTGTATACTGCCATGATGGAGAAGAGCAGGAAAAGATGCTCTCCTGAATCCATGCTGAGCTCCACTAGTATCTGGCTCTCTCAACTGACTCCTTAGACATTCTTATCACATTCTAAATGTGCAGGATTTTAAAAAATCTGCAGGATTTTTTTAAAAATCAGATCTGATTCTTCATTTAGTCATTTTGTAGCTCCCCTATAATTCTACTGAAAATCTGAAGAACTTCAATCCTCCTAAAGGAATAACAAATTATATTTCCCTTAACTTCTTAACACCCCAGTATATCTTATTATCTGCTTATGATATCCTTTAATTTCATCAAATGGACTGAAGACCTCATTAATCAATCCATAATATTTATAAAGCATATCCTGTGCCAGGGCCATGCTAAGCACACAGGGACACAAAAAGAGTCCAAAGGAGTTCCTGCCCAAGGAGTATAATCTAATGGAGGAGACAACAACAAGAAAAACCAAACATATACAAACAATCCATAAAGGGGTAAAAAGGAAACAGCAGAGAAGAGGCTCTGCTATTAAAAGGGATTGGGAAAGGCTTCCTGTTCTCAGGAGTCAAGGCATTTCAATTAGTTAGGGGTTTCATGATCATCATTGTCCACCCAAAACACAAGAATACATTAAGAACTAAAGTCAGGAGAATGAGACCAAATAAAGAGAGAAGATTCTATCTAGTCTGAAAATTTTGTTTTACAGATGAGGAAACTGAGGCTCCAATAGGTTTAGCGATTTGCCCCAAGTGATCCAAATATGTAGCAGATCTAGGATTTGAACTTGAGTTCTATAACTTCAAATTCTGTGACCTTTTTACTGTACTTCAGGGCCATCATGATACCTTTTACATCACTTTCACATGTAAGTCATCTTTGGTCACAGGCTTACATGACAAAGACTCATGACTATTTTACATAAAGTCACTGGAATACAGCATGGCCTATTTTGTGTTCAGGGAAGTTTATGCTGAAGATAGGCTGAGCATTCATTGAATCTAGGATTCTACAATTAGGAGGGACATGAAAGGTCATCTGCTCAATCTAGACCTGAACAAAAATCCCATGGCAGGATAAATATTCATCCCAACTTCGTCTAATGACCTAATGAAGGGGTTCAAGACAGTGCATTCTGCTTTGAATTGTAAGGAAGTTTGGTATTTCCTCCCTTTTATCAAGAACAAGTCCATGTCCTTGCCACTCTTATTGCCACACCCCTCTTTCCACCCTATGGGGCCAAAGAGAATAGTTCTAATCTCTCTCCCAAAGAGAATACTTCTAATTTCTCTTCCAACTGACTACCCTTCAAATATTTTCAACAACTATCATTCTTTATGTCCCCCTCACCTCCACCCTATAGGCTTCTCTGCTCTAGGACAAGTATCCATGGTTCCTTCAACACGTGTCTCTATTTGAAAGAAAAGGCTTGAGTGGAAGTTAGTGTAGTTTTTATATTTTTGTAGCAATTTCTTTTTCATGGGAGGGGTAGGGTTTGAGGAAAGGTTCATATTTGAAATCTTAATAAGGTCAATAGATTTTTTGATTTCCCTTCAGTCAACAATCCTAAAAACTTTGCAAGATTTATGTGATTTTTAAAGATGCTTTATATCTGCTCCATTTAAGAACACACGCAAACACTCTACAGTTGAAAAAAACACCAAATAGGCTATTCTAAAGAAGTTAGCTTCATCTGAAAGAACGGAACCCAGAGATTTGAGTTTCCTACACTCAGTTTAGGTGTCTTAATTTTTCTGGCACCAAAGTAGGGGAGGGAGGGCAGGAGGCAAGGGAATAGCTAGTAAGTCATTCACTGATTCCTGTGAAGTTTTTAATAAAAAAATTTAACGTGTTTCTACTGGGTCGTTCACCACTTCTGCCTACATTGTAGCCGAGGAACCAACATCAGGCATAGAAAATCCACTCTCTTTGGTAAGTCCCTAAAGCTGCAAGCCCAGGTTGTTGAGTTCTGTTTCCACTGTTAACTGTAGCTTGCCACCAAGAGCAAATGCAGGCTTAATTCTGCATGTGTCCAATTTGGATTCTCACAGGGATCTCCTGATAGGGTATTTAATTATGTTAGTTATTATATTAGAAGTTGCAAAACAACTTTTTTTAATGTGGTATGAACTTGAGGTCTTTCATCATTGGATTCTGGGAAGAAAAATGTATTAGGAAACTTTTAAGGAATTCAGAAATGCAAATCAGTGCTTAGCACAGTGCTTGGAATATAGCAGGTGCTTAATAAATGCTTGTTGATTGACTACTGGCAGGGCATCTATTGCTCATGTATGGTGAAGGCAAACCTCATCTACAAGTTTTTCTCTGACAGTTCTGGTCAGCATGTGTGGAAGCCCTAGAGCAACACCTTCTGCTGCCATATCTATGTCTCAGTAATGCTTAAGTATCACCCAGCCAGAACAAAGCATCCTGGGAATGTGCTTTGAATCCTTAAATATTTTTTTCAAAGAAATGTAGATTTTTTTCCCATTGATTGTGTACCAGGAAAAAGATCTCCACACAGGTTCCTTATCCTCCTCAAGGGAGTTATATGGAACCAAAGCCTGGAGAACTGAATCTCTGTATCTACTATGATCTGTATAGATAAGGGCTCCTTCAGAAGGAAGGCTTTAAAGAGCAAACATATCATATTTCTGCATATGTTCTCAAGCAGAAGGTGTCACTTTCATAATCCACCCTTCCCTGATCTATGTAGAATCAACCTTGAAAAGTCCTTGTGCTCAAAAAAGCTCCAGTTAACTCCAAGCAAAGAACATGGTACTTTTTACTTTGGCTCTTAAAGAGTAGTCTTGCAGTGACTCATGAGTTATTCTATTCTGAAGTTCTTTAGTAGCTAGTGATTTAAAGTTGTATCTGAGCAATAGTATAGGCTAGAGAAAATGATTTTGCTTTCTTTCCAGACTAGATAATAGCTAAGATACTTTCAGGAGATAGAATCAAGGGCAGATGATGGAGGATGAATTACAAAAAGCATGTTACGGTGTTGTAAGGAGGGCAGCATCAGGTGTGTTAGACTTCAGAATGAGAAGAGTTTAATGAGAAAAAGCAAGGACAATGAAAGGGGTTGGCATTGTTGATGTTTAATTATACTGAGGAGAAGAGGAAGGTCAAAGTACGAGTAGGAAACACTGCTGGGGTGGATAGGATAATGATAACTGATGATAGAGAGAAGACATTGCTATTTAGCTCATTTTGGTTTTGTTTTCTCTAATGAGTAGAAGGATCTCTGGATTGGAAAGGACAGGAGGGGAAAAGGAGTTGGTCCCTAAGATGAATAGAGTGATAGTGTGTGAAGTGGAAATTGAGAGGAGCTTGAAAATTTCAAAGAATATCCATTCATTCAAGGTACACCCAAAGTACTCCTCTATTTAAAAAATATGACAGGGGAAAACTTTCCCTTAAAGTATAATGCTTTATTGAGAGAATGAGAGAGTGAGATTGGGGGCACTTACCCAAGTCTTTGACCTAAGACAACTGTCCAAAGATTCAAAGAAAAATCCCTGATTTATAGGAGAATGATGATATAATCAAGCCTCCCAGAAGAGATTATAACATTTTTACAATGGTTGGAGACAGAATGTTGATTGAATAGCTTTTAGAGTAGCTTTACACTGGACATTCAAGCTAATTAACATCTTCAAGAAACTGGAGAATAGCTTTATAATGGGTATATTCAAGCATTTTAACATTTTAAAGAAATAATCAGAAAGTTGGAGACAGACGTTTTAATCCAGAAAAAAAGGGCAGGAATATTATACAAAGAGATGAGTATGTCAAGACTGGATCTGGGAGAGACTGATATAAGTATCAGTCTAGCCTTTGGGCTTGGCCTCCTGGAAGAAGCTTCCAATACAATAGGAGAGACTTCTAAGGCAAAAAAGTGTACTTAGGATTGGTACTTAAGATTTGATCAGATCAGTTTGGATCACCTGCTTCAGACAACTTCCCAACTGAAAGACCCAACCCAATTTTGCCCCTCATGAAGGAGGGGGCAGGATAACTTTATAAGAGAAATGGATGGGGGTTAGGGGGACAGTTTTCAGGTATTCTTAACTCTTAATAACTTGAGAATAACACATCAATTTCTCACTCCACACAATAGTAAAGCAGAACTTATCTGCCTTTGATGAGTTTAAATCCTAAGCACAGATACACTGAAAATGGACAGTTGTGAATGCAAGCACCCTCAGTGACCTTAGAATGAATGTGGAGAAGGGATCTGAAAGGCTGCTGAACTTGACTTGGATTCTAAGAAAAATTCTAGAATATTACACTAAAAGAGTGATAAGTAACCACCTAGAAAAGGCAGCCATGCTCACACAGAATGAGTATGATATCATGAATAGTGGGCCATGCCAGCCAGCTCTCATTGCCCTTTTTGACAGTCCAAATAGATTGGTAGAACACTGGCTCCTGCATTTAGAGCTGGAAGGGACCTAGATTCCATCTAGTGTATTTTCCTAATTTTACAGATGAGGAAACTGAGACCTAGCAAAGGTAATTGGTTTGTCTATGGTTGCCCATCTGGCAAATGCCAGAGT
The DNA here is from genome assembly GCF_016433145.1 of Gracilinanus agilis. Taxonomy (NCBI): domain Eukaryota; kingdom Metazoa; phylum Chordata; class Mammalia; order Didelphimorphia; family Didelphidae; genus Gracilinanus; species Gracilinanus agilis. The sequence continues at coordinate 28,520,775 of NC_058134.1, forward strand.
TAGGATTTGAATCCAGTTCCTTTGACCTCAGATTTAGTTCTTTGTCCACTGATCAAGAAAAGTATATAGGTATACCATAGTTTATATATATTATACCACTGACCACCAAAGTTCTTGAGCTATTTTTGTAAAGAAGAAGGAAAGATGGGGGCATCCAAAAACAAGTGGAATTAGGACCAGTTCGAGTCAGAAACAAAGAATAGCTATGGATTGTTCAATCTCAACTTAGAATAGGCCTAGGAGGAATGCTCCAGGGATTGATGTTTGACCCTGTCCTATGCAGTATTTTTATCAAGGACTTGGATAAAGGCATAGAAGACAATCTTATCAAATTTACAGATGACACAATGTAGGGAGGGATAGGATAACTAACATTGCATGACACTCAGGTTCATAAGAGATCTTGACAGACTTTCATTTGGCTGAAAATAAAAAGGTAAGATTTAATAGGGATAAATGCAGTCTTAGATGTGGTTTCCAAAAAAGCAAACTTCCAAATCCAAGTTGGGGGAAAGGTGGCAAGGGTGTATTTGGTCTGAAAAAAGATTTGAGGAATTTAGAAGATGGAAAATTCAATACATATCAGCAGCAATAGAGAAGCCAAGAAAATGAATGTGATTTTTAGGCTACATTAATAAAAGGTCTAGTGTTACATCCCCAAAACATCAAAGAAAGAATAAAAGAACAATCTGCATAAAAATACTTTTTTTGTAGTTCTTTTTATAGCAGGAAAGAACTAGAAGCTAAGGGGATGCACATCAGTTGGGGAAATGTGATACAAGAATGTCACGTGATAGATCTACAAGGATTTCCCAGGCCCATCGAGGCAAGGAACAGATAGAAAAAGATATTTTGCTAAGACCTGCCTAGACCAGGCAAGGAGCCATCATGAACTTGAAGATGCAACAAAACTTGTCTCGAGTAAAAGCTGTCTTCTTAAATGGCTTAAAATATTCCTGACAGACTAAAATATTATTGACCAGGTTAACATAACCTTAAGGCTTCATCTTGGATAGAAGGACCTCCATACTTTTCCTATGCATCCTACTACATATTCTACTTCCAGGAAATTCCTGACTAGTTATCACAAAGTTTGAGTTATGTCACAAGGACAGAGTGACCTTCTTTACTCTGGCACCGTCACTATCTCCTGTCTTGGACAACACAACGAAGAGAAACTTTATGGATTAGTATTGATGAATGCATTTACTCTTTTATGCAGCTGGGTACCTTTAATTGTCCTGCATATCTTGATCAGGCTTGTATACTCTTAATTGACATATAGAAAAGATGTGTTTCTGGCATGTTATCCTTTCCTTGATGTACGCTGTTAGCAATTAGCGATGTTTACTTCTGACATGTAGTTTCTTTGTTCATGGAATATCACTATCCAATGCCCAATAAACCAGGTCTTCATGATCCCACTCTGGAGAGTCTCCCTTGGCATCCCATGATTCAGTTATTCTCTGAACATCCATCTCTCTGTCTCTGTCTTTATCCCTACTCTTGTGCTGTCTCTCACTCTTTAGCTCACGATCACACACTCTTTCATTCGGAGTTCAGAACTTAGCCTGCTGGCCTGAACTCATTCAATTCCTAACCAGCTGAGTTCACCATAGCCAGCAGCCAGTTGGGTTTTACCTACATCCTAACAACAACTTTCTCTAAGCGCCCACTCAAGGGCTTCCATCACCAGCTCTTGACAATAATGAAATTCTATTGTGCTAAAGGAAATTATGAAAGGGAGAATTTCAGGGAAATCTAAGAAGATGGGTATAAACTGATGCAGAGTGAAGTGAGCAGAATCAGGAGAACAATTTATACTAGTGATTCCCAAAGTGGGCGCCACTGCCCCCAGTGGGTGCTGCAGCGATCCAGTGGGGCGGTGATGGCCACGGGTGCATTGATCTTTCCTATTAATTGCTATTAAAATTTTTTAAAAATTAATTTCCACGGGGCTAAGTAATACTTTTTCTGGAAAGGGGGTGGTAGGCCAAAAAAGTTTGGGAACCACTGATTTATACCATAATAACATTGTAAAGGATAAGCAACAAAGATTTAAGAACTCCTAACAATGTAATGATGAACTTTAATCTCAGAGGATCTTAGCTACTTCCTGACAGTGAAGTGATGAGTTCCAAGTATAGAATGAGGCACTGTTTTTTTGATGTGGCTAATGCAAGAATTCAATTTGCTTGATTATGCATATTTGTTAGGAGGGTTGTTGGTTTTTTTCTCTTTTCAATTGTTGGATTGGGAGAGAAAGGCTTTTTTCTTTAACCGAAAAAGAAAAAAAAATTTTAAACTCTTACCTTCTGCCTTAGACTCAATACTGTGTATTGGTTCCAAGGTAGAAGAGCAGGAAGGGCTGGGCAATGGGAGTTAAGTGACTTGCCCAGGGTCACACAGCTAGGATGTATATCAGGTCAGATTTGAACCCAGGACCTCCCATATTTAGGCCTGTGTCTCAATCCACTGAGTCACCTAGCTGCTCCCAAATTATTTTCTTTAAAGAAAGGTTTGCTGTCTAGGATTAAAGATATAATACTACTCTGCCCTTCCCTAATCATTCTCCATTGGTAGTAGTGTGTCCAATTTGAGGTACCACATTTTAGGAAGGGCATCAACAAGCTAAAGAGTATAGAAAAGATTTCACTCAGCATAGTAAAAGACCTCAAGATCTTACCATATAAAAATTCATTGAGGGAACTGGAAATATTTAGCTTAGATAAGAGATGTAGGGGAGACATTAAAGCTATTTTTAAGTATTTAAGGGATGATCATAAGGAAAGATTAGATTTCTTCCTTAAATGATTAGATAGAATTTGGAGAAAAGGGTGGAAGTTGCAAAAGCAGATCAAGGTTCAATGGAAGGAAAAACTTCCTAACAATTAAAGCCATCTAAAAATGGACTGGACTGTATTGGAATATCAGGTTTGCCCTCCTTAAGGATCTTCCAAAAAAAGGCTTTATGACCATTGGGTAAATGGTTTTTAGAATGGATTCTCATTTAGTTATGAGCAGGACTTGGCCTCTGAGTTCTCTCTGATTCTGTGATTCTATGAATCCTCTTTTCCTTAGAATCTTTATTTCTGATGAAGAACTTATTTATTATGCTCAGAGAGTGTTTCCTTGGAAAACGGTAAGCCTTTCAGACAGAGGAACATAACCCCACTGAGTCCTATGGCCCGAGTGAGCAGACAACACTTTAGCTGGCTCTCTTCACTTCATGTTTAAAAGGAAAAATGAACATTAAAAAAAAGAACCTACAAAGACAGTGAATCAATATATCAAGAGTGACCAGACCTAACAAGCTAAGGGACTCCTAAGCTGCTTCCTACTTTTTTTTAGACAACCTGTATTGATGGGTACTGATTGAATCCAGAAAGCATTGTTCTCTTCTTCCCAAAGGATTCCTTCCCCTCCCTTTTAAAATCCATGCTTTCGGGGCAGCTGGGTAGCTCAGTGGAGTGAGAGTCAGGCCTAGAGATGGGAGGTCCTAGGTTCAAATCTGGCCTCAGACACTTCCCAGCTGTGTGACCCTGGGCAAGTCACTTGACCCCCATTGCCCACCCTTACCAATCTTCCACCTATGAGACAATACACCGAAGTACAAGGGTTTAAAAAAATCCATGCTTTCAAATACACATGGGGAGAGAGAGACTAAAAATAAATGTGCCAGAGAACCTGAGCCTTTGGTTTACACAAGTAAAGAACCATCTAATTGGAAAATCATCCTTCAAAATTAGCAGATAGGAAGGACTGTGATGATATGCCCCAGCTCAGTTATTGGGGAGAATGAGAAAATGTCGAAGTAACACAAGACATAGCAAAAGAAATAGTCCCCAAACAGGGATGCCTGAGGTTCTTGTCTCAGCTTTGACACCAATCAGCTGTGTGCTCATGGGTACTGTACTTAACCTTTCTGATTCTGTTTCCTCTTCTGTATTTATACTAGGGGATCCTGGAGTTTTGCCTTCCCAATCTCACAGAACTGGGAGGAGAAAATGCTTTATTAACTTTAAAGAACTGGAAAGATGTTATTCTTCTTACTGTTAGGCATCTACCTTTTTTATTTGTATACTATAGAAAGTGGCGTCTTTAGGATTCATCTCTTTGAAGAAATCCATTACAGATTCCCCTGACATAGCTCCTCCAGGCCCAGTAACTTGAAACCATCAAGGGCTAGTGAGTTCTCTCTTCCTAGCTTCCTACTTCTCTTGATGATTAACTCCTTATTAACCAGTTTTGTTATGTCTTCTTTTTTTTGGAAAGGATTTTTTGGCCCAAGCTAAGCTGATGACTCATCCTCTGGGATAAGAAAATGGTTGGGATTGTAGCTAAGAATAAGGAATAATAAGAATAAATAAGAAAAGTTATTTAATTTACATTAGTCCTAGGATGTATTACTCAGTTCAGTTCTACCAGTGAATGGGGAACCAGAGTTGGACTCATCTGGAAAGGAAGTTCAGAACTAGAGAGCAAATTAAATTAATAGGAAGTCATGTGGTGAGAAACAGGCAGTATAAGGCCCAAAGAGGCTTATGAGTCTGCACCAGGGAGTTTGACCATCAAGAATCTAATCAACCAGGTAATGTCCATCTAATAATATTGGCCTCAAACAGACCAGCCAGAATGGAGAGAAATGGGGCATGACCAAAGAGGAAGAAGGAGAGGAAGAGGGAGAGGCAGAAGATTTTCAACTTATGAAACCTCAATTCACTTAAACTATTTCTATTTCACCATAGAGGAAAAAGAAAAAGAGGGAACACCACAGACTTCAAACTGTAAGAGATATGATAAATAGTGAAGCCAGGGAAACTACAGGGAATGATGGAAAGGGAAATTTGACAGAGAATAGTACCTGGCAGAGTTTAAAACACAGACACAAAACTGGGGGATAAGAGGGTAGCCCCTACTTCCTGTGCCCAGACTTTGTGGCAACACAACACCAATTGGGACTTAATGGAAATTTCATCTCTGAGACGCAACAGGAAGTTATAAATAGTCAGCTCTCAGGACTCCATTTTATGTGTTGGAAGTATGTATTAGACCAAGCCCCAGTTATTTTTACTGGATCTGGAAAGGGCTGAAACAAACACAGCTTTATAGTGAGTTGTCATACACTAGCACCCTAGAGGAGAAGAGGAGGAGAATGGGGTAAAATGTGGGGATTAATGCATTGTCCAACTCAAACAGATTCCGTTGCCATCAATTAATACAATGTAGCTTTAGAGTGCAGGACATTTTGGGAGGTGCTATCATGAAAGAATCACTTTTCTTTTCATCTTGGTAGAAAGTATTATCTTTGGAATTATGACTCCATTGTGACACAATTGGGAATGGCACTGGATTTGCACTCCCAGGACCTAAATTCACATTTTCCCCTTGACACTTAGTACTTGTGTGGTCAGGGACAAATCACTTAAGTTTTCTATGCCCCATGTTCCTCAACTGTAAAATGAGGGACCACTTGGCCACTGAGGACCCTTTCATCTCTAAAGCTATGTTCCTATGTTCATTGAAGTAATACATTTATTTCTATGGAATTTTCTTTGCCTTATGAAGTAGTTCCATATATTTTAACCTCAGGTCATCAAACTATTTTCCTTGTCTAGTAATTGTTTCTGGTCTGTCTGCTCAACCATCCTTGGCAATATTATAATTAATAAGAGACACCAAGTTACCTTCTAGCTATTAAAATTGTTTGGGGGAAGGGGAACACCTAGAATTTTATCTCTTCTTTTTCATTTGGCTTCAGATAGGAGAATAGGTCAAAAGAAAGTGTGGTCCTCAATGAGTCTTAGATGAGAGAAGAGTTTCTGCTTACTAATGAGGGAGGACCTCCTTAATTTAAAACTGATTATTTCCTTGGAGAAAGGGACATGGTATCTAATGATTTTTCAAACTAGCTGAGTTTAAAATGCAATAGATAAGCTATTGCTTCATCCTCGAGAAGAGCATAGGAGCAAGTATGAAGCCTAGCACAAAGCAACATGGGACTTAAGGAACAGTAGTAATAGGCCAGGCATTTGGTAAGGTCTTTGGAATTCTTCTTCTTGGCCTTGTTCTTTTTCTCCTTTTTCTTTTCTAATTATATGACTCTCCTCCTCTTCCTCCTTCTCCCTTTACTTCTCCTCTTCCTACTCCTTCTTCTCCTCTTCCTTCTCTTCCTGCTCCTCTGTCTTTTCTTTTTTGTCTGCCTGTATCTTTTCTCTCTTCCTCTCACTCATGAAAGCAGCATCTTCAGGTTCTTCTCCCATTCTATTCCCTACCTAGTATCCATGAGAACAGAAACTTTTTGAACAGACGTCACTCTCCCCCCCACACACACCCTTTTCTTGCCTCTTCCATTCCTCTCACATGACTTTATGGCTGACCCCACTGGATATCAGGCATTTTTAAAGATTTTCCACAAGGTTTAGATAGGTATCAATTGGTAATTCATTGCTATCATCTTTACAAAAATAATAACAGTCTGTCATATTCTTAGAGTTATTTCTAAGAAATTCCTTTTTATAATGTAGGGTTTGTGAGGCTTACAAGTTTAGACTGAACTAAGATTTTCCCCTGAAGACCCATGAGAATAAATCTTCTGAATTTATATTAGGTTTATACACTTGTCATTAAGCAAGAATTTTGCTTATGAGCCATGTGTCCTATAGTACCCATTAATTAGTTCCCAGCAAAATTTATTTTGAGAGGGCTCTTTATTTTGTGGGGTTCTGCTTTGTAGACACTTCAGTGGCCAATACCTAAAAGAGTATTGGCCCCCAGGGGCATTGAAGTGTGTCTGCCTTAGTAAGGAATGATGAGAGGAGAGGCTTTAGAATTTATTCGATATCCTCCACAATGATTCTCTTGGGAATAGTTGGTGGAGGATTCAGATAGTATTACTCAAAAAACCCCTCTCTTCTCCATCCTTTACAACAGTTGTCACTTGAGTCATAGTATGACAGCAGCTCCAATGTTAGGTGATTGACCATTTCCATTTGCAATATTTAATTAAATTCAACAAATATTTTTGAAGCATCTGAAGATGAGGATAATAATAGCACTGACTTCCCAGAGTTGTTGTAAAGATCAAATGAAATAATATTTGTGAAGTTCTTGGCAAACTTTAAAGCATTATATGAATGTTAACTATGATTAAGCAAGGCAGTGTGCTAAACTCCAGGGATATAAGGAGAAATAAGACACAGCTGCTGTTCTGAGCAGTTTACAGTCCAACAGAAGTCCCAAAGAAGTCTCTGACTCTTTTTGAGCATAGAGATCTGCTAAACTCAGGAAAAAATTTTTAAAAAGGCCAGATCTCATCAATAAACTTGGACAACCCTGACTTGAAAGTGTAGTAGCACCTGATAAATAACATGTAATAAATATGCATTTCTCATAATACAGAGAAACTTCATCTGAATTCAGTATGAAAAGAAAAACATGAATTCTGAAATAACTGGCAGGTGTCCTTTCTAAGTCACTGTCAAAGATCTTTAGAAAGTCATGGAGAATGGGAGAAGTGCCACAGACCTAGAGAAGGGAAAATGTTCCAGTTGAAAAGAAAACACCAAAAATGATGGAGAATTCAGATTATAGACTTGGGAATTTGACTTCAATTTCTGGCAGAATTCTAGAATGTATAATTAAAAAGAAGGTATGTGAGTGATCCAAAAGGAAGGAGATAATTAATTAGATTTAGCATGGCTGAATCAAGAAGAGCTCAAGGAAGAATGATGTCATTTCCCTTTTGGCAGAGTGACCAGCTTAGTGGACCAGGAGGTACTCTCTATCAAGATTTTAGATATCTGGGGATTTCAGCAAATAATTTCAGTTTTAATCATGGCATCCAGATGATCAAACTGGAAAAATTTACCAGATGATAGTATAGTGACAGGGAGGGAGATTCAGGACTGATTGAATTACTAGGTCCAAAAAGTAGTCATGAATTCACCAATGTTATCTTGGTGTACCCTAGGAAATGATGCTGATATGCTCTGTGCTATCTACCTTTTTTTTATCAATAATTTAAATGCCTTCATAGGCATCTAACTGTTTTCTTCTTTCCACCTAACTGCCTCATGAGGACATCATAAGACTGCCAAATTCCTTGCTAAAATCTAAATTCTCTGTGTTTGCAATATTTATCTTATCTTTCCTATCTCACAAAAATAAAAAAATTAAGTAAGATTATTCTGGCATCACTATTTTTTAGTCAACCAATACCAACTTTGTGTAATCACTGCCTCTGTTTTGAAGGTTAAACTTTCATTGTTGTTGTTTAGTCATTTCCAGTCATATCCAACACTTTATGATCCCTCTTGGAGTAATCGTAACAGAGATACTATAGCAGTTTGCAAATAAGGTAATTGAGTGACTTGCCCAGGTTGACATGGCTAGTATCTGAAGCTGGACTTGAACTTCCACTAAGCCACCTAGCTGTATAAATAAATAAATAAACAAACAAACAAACAAATAAATTAATGAATGAATGAATGAATATATATATATAGTCCTTGAATGCCTTTTCTTAGCATAAAACTCAAATATTTACAAAATGAACATTTTAGAGCCTGGCAATGAGTCCCCTTTATGCCACAAAGATCAATAGGAACACAGGGACAGCAGAGTAATTAAAAATATTCCTGATTACAGCCCCTGATTCTAGGCTTGCTCTTCCCTCTTTGTTATAGCTTCTTGCTGGCTCTGCTTTCCTCTCACCCCAGTGCCCCCGATGTCCTTTGCCTACCTTTTGGGTTTTTTCTTTCCTTGAATGTTGTTTCACTCTGTCTCCTTGTTGGTTCTTTCACTCCTGTTTTCACTTTGTGGTGATATTTTCATCTTGGTCGGAGAGAATTCTTCTGATGACAGGGAGCAGCTCTGGTTTACTCCACCATCTTCGTTCCACCCAGCTCCTGATTCTAAAGGCATCCCATCATTCAGTGTTTCATTCTAGACTTTCTCTAGATTAGTACATTTCTAAGAGGTTCCACATTCCCCTATCATAGAACAAAACCACATAACTCCCCAAAGTAGAGGGCAGGTTAATATCACCCAGAGAGGGTCCATCTTGTGGGAGGCATTATATGCACAATCTAATTTCCTGGATGAAAGAGAAGACCAGTGATTAGGAGTCAAGGGGACCAAAGACACATGCATGTCTTCCTGTATCTACTCTGGATATTTATAGAGTTTATTTCTTCCATAAATACTTTCATTAAAACAACTTAGTGCAAGACTTTGTATGTTCTAATGCTTAGCATAGCATATGCCACATAGTAATTACTTAATAAATGTCAATTGATTACATGTTTCTTGAAATCTTTAACCTGATGAACACTTTATATTCTTTCCTTTGCTAAAAATCAGGAAATTTTCATATCTTGAATGAGTCGATGTTTCACAGCACCCATCAAAAATCAGCCTCAGCAGCTCTGTGATCATACTCTTTCATTGAATACGTACTTATTAAGCACCAGCTATTTTCAAAATATATGAAATCAATAGATATGTTGGGAAGTTGCAGAATACAGTGCTAGGGTCTGTGGAGGTTACCTTTGACTCAATATATGAAATAACTTTATTATTCATACATTCCTGGCAAGTGCTTATTAGACACCTGCTATGTGCTACATGATGAGTCAGATACAAAGATAAAAAAAGTATGGCTCTCTACCATCAGGGCATTTACTTTCTAGTTAGAGGGTTAGAAATATTCACAAAGAGAATAGTCTACCAGGAAGAATAGCAAGTTTCCTTTCACTAGGAATGTTCAAAGATTCACCACTCATAAAAAGGTCATTGTGGAGGACATTTCTATTAGATTAATATATGAACAAGATGAATTCTAAGGTCCCCTCTGATGGCAAGACCCCATGGTTTTAGGATCCCATATTACTCAGACTATGTGGCCTGCCTACATATCCAGTCTTACCATATGCCCTGCCATGGGGTCCGAAGATCGTTTAAGTATCACAACATGTTCTCTTCCACTGGACTCTAAGGATCTAGGAAATTCTCATGCACCTTGTTTCTGAACTCAACTATACATATCAGCACCTGCTAGTTGAATATGAACTTCTTGAAAACATGGACTGTCTTGCTTTTCAATTTTTATCCCAAGTACTTTGCACAAATTCTTAATAAATGCCTTTGCCTTCATCCCCAAAATGTAAGGGGACAAAAGTTTTTTTTGGGTCAAATATATTTAAGATTGGTCACCAGAGGATGGAACAATTATCAATATTCAATTAAGAATAATATCAAATCAAAATTTACTTTTTTTCTTTTTTTTCAAACATTTATTAATATTCATTTTTAACATGGTTACATGATTCATGCTCCTCCTTTCCCCTTTGCACCCCGCACTCCCCCCACCCATGGCCGATGCACATTTCCACTAGTTTTGTCATGTGTCCTTGATCAAGACCAATTTCCAAATTGTTGGTAGTTGCATTGTTGTGGTAGTTTCGAGGCCACACCCCCAATCATGTCCACCCCGACCCATGCGTTCAAGCAGTTGTTTTTCTTATATGTTTCCTCTCCTGCAGTCCTTCCTCTGAATGTGGGTAGCGTCTTTACCATAAATCCCTCAGAATTGTCCTGGGTCATTGTATTGCTGCTGATACAGAGGTCCATTACATTTGATTTTACCACAGAATGTCAGTCTCTGTGTACAATGTTCTTCTGGCTCTGCTCCTTTCGCTCTGCATCTGTTCCCGGAGGTCTCTCCAGTTCGCCTGGAACTCCTCCAGTTTATTATTCCTTTTAGCACAATAGTATTCCATCACCCACATATACCACAGTTTGTTCAGCCATTCCCCAATTGAAGGACATCCCCTCCTTTTCCAATTTGTTGCCACCACAACAAGGGCAGCTATAAATATTTTCGTACAAGTCTGTTTATCTATGATCTCTTTGGGGTACAAACCCAGCAATGGTATGGCTGGATCAAAGGGAAGGCATTCTTTTATAGCCCTTTGAGCATGATTCCAAATTGCCAGCCAGAATGGCTGGATCAGTTCACAGCTCCACCAGCAATGCATTAATGTCCCGATTTTGCCACATCCCCTCCAGCATTCATTACTCTCCCCTTCTTTCATTTTAGCCAATCTGCTAGGTGTGAGGTGATACCTCAGAGTTGTTTTGATTTGCATTTCTCTAATTATTAGAGATTTGGAACACTTTCTCATGTGCTTATTGATACTTTTGATTTCTTTACCTGAAAATTGCCTATTCATGTCTCTTGCCCATTTATCAATTGGGGAATGGCTTGATTTTTTATACAATTGCTTTAACTCCTTGTATATTTCAGTAATTAGACCCCTGTCCGAGTTTTTCGTTATAAAGATTTTTTCCCAATTTGTTGTTTCCCTCCTGATTTTGACTACATTGTTTTTGTTTGTACAAAAACTTGTTAGTTTAATATAATCAAAACCATTTAATTTACATTTTGTAATTTTCTCTAACTCTTGCTTGGTTTTAAAGTCTTTCCTTTCCCACAAATCTGACAAGTAAACTATTCTGTGTTCACTTAACTTGTTTATAGTTTCCCTCTTTATATTCAAGTCATTCACCCATTCTGAATTTATCTTGGTGTAGGGTGTGAGATGTTGATCTAGACCTAATCTCTCCCATATTGTTTTCCAAATTTCCCAGCAGTTTTTGTCAAATAGTGGATTCATGTCCCAAAAGTTGGGCTCTTTGGGTTTATCATACACTGTCTTGCTGATGTCATTACCCCCAAGTCTCTTCCATTGATCCTCCTCTCTATCTCTTAGCCAGTACCATATTGTTTTGATGACTGCTGCTTTATAGTATAGTTTAATATCTGGTACT